>NC_135364.1:8080714-8389642 GCF_051622035.1 Arctopsyche grandis
ATAATTATTCGACATTGAGAAATTATATTCATGTCCGTTGTTGCTGGAACAGTTGGGACTTTATGTCCCTAATAATTATGTGCGTGGTAGACATCATCATTTGATGGTTGTACCTGCTGCTCGCACAGTTCTTTTTTGAATGGCTCCTATTCCAAGAGCTATTCGACTTCTCAATGAAATCGTTGCTGCCGTCCCTGAATGTGATATTTTCCACCTTGGGGAGCGTAGATTATCGGATGTTATTTCAACATATTTATCTGGTAACCTGCGCTCATCATTACTTTCTTAATTTGAATGTGTTGTATGAGTGGAATCTTAATCTACTCTCTTCCATTTGGGCCTCGCTGTGATTTTATTTTTTATTCATATTTTGTTTGATTTATTTTACTTTTTCTTTCTCCTTTGTACATTTTTATGTACTATTTTAATTGTATTATTATTTTCCTTTTGTGACTTTTTTATTATTATTTTATTTTACCATGTTTTCTGCTTTCTAATTTTTCTGTTTTTTACTTGTATTATCTTTGATAAATGTAGGCCATTGTGGTGCATTAGGTTCTTCCTGTAATGCCACAATGGTCCAAAACTATTAATAAATAATAAATAATATTGATCAACAGACATATTTTCGGGTTTGGTGCAAACGATCGACAAGCGCCAGACAGACTGAACCATAGATTTACTGTATGGCTGCTTTAAACGCAATTCTCGACTTCACGAATGATAGATTGCACATCAGATGACGAGTAACCTTTCGATGTGCACAGATGCAATTATTAAAATTGAGTTGGATCTTTCTGGCAAGTTTAAGCACATAACGTATACAGGGTAGGTATGTCGGATAGATTTCGCTTAGTGTAAGTACACGTGTCGTTAATCTGTGGTTCAGTCTGTCTGGCGCTTGTCGATCGTTTGCACCGCATCGCATATTTTCATAACGATTCTATTCCAGAAATTAAGAGACATAGGCGCCGTCCACACGCACGATATCTACTACCGATATTTGCAATATTTTCCATATCCAGTTCCTAAATAGCAGCCACAGGTTGCAATATGGGAACTGGATATGGAAATATTGTGTGTGTAGACGGCTCCATAAAGATTGCTTTGGCTCAAAGATATGGTCAGAATTATGCTTGTTTGTGGCAAAGGTTGGGCTGTTAGCCGGCTGTCAGATCGGTCGTGTGACTCTTGTGTAACTCTCTGTGTAGTATACCGTGAGATATTTGTTTCGGTAGACCTGAAATTACTTTACGTAAATATATTGTCAGTAGTGATCGTGCGTGCGGTGCGAGCAGCAGCATGGCGACAACGACTGCAGACGACGCTCTCGCTATTGTCGGTTTAGTGGTAGCTCTGAGGTACACAAAAGAAAAAAGACACCGAAAAATTTGGTCTAAACAATGGTTACAAAAAAGAAAGCACTATTCACAACATATAAACTTGACGAATGAACTTAGATTCATGCCAAAAGATTGGCATAATGATATGAGGATGGACGAGGATACTTACCTAAAGCTTTTATCGTTAGTGGCACCACTCATTCAGAAGAAAGACACCATAATGAGAGCAGCAATTTCACCCCACGAAAGATTAAGCGCCACGTTGCAATTTCTAGCTACAGGAAGAAGCTACGAAGATTTGAAATTTTCAACTATTATATCAGCTCAGTCTCTCAGCTCTATTGTTCCAGAAACCTGTGAGGTTATTTACAGAGTTCTACACAAGGAATATATAAAGGTAAGCTAATCATTTTTATTTTTTAAATGTAAAATAAACATGTAAAATAAACAATGTGAATCGTATAGTATCAATAATGTCCATCTATAATGGTTTTTGAACAAATTTTGAACTCAATACAAGTCATCCGTATTTCCCAGGTATGAAGAAGGAGATGATTTTTTTTTTTATTACAATCAATGTACACTCGTCATTACAGATCGCTCCAATGCGACGAGAGTGACGTATACAGACAACGTATACAGTAAGTTCAATAAACATCGAATACATTAATTAATCAAGTACAGAAATAATAATCATAGAGATATCTATGGATTATTTTTAGATATTGTGCACAATTTTTATACGCATAATAAACACGAAATTATAGAGACATCTATAGATTTTCTCAGATTTCTGTGCATAATTTCTTCAAATTATACACACAGATTTTTGTGACAACAGGAAATTATCTATTGCCAATTTTCAGGAATTGTGTTCAGACTATGTCTGATGATCGGCTTTCGTGGCCTTACGACCCACGATTTGGCCGATATATTTTTGTGCTGGCCACCCTGAGACAGCGGTTAGCCCACAAACTGACAGTAGTTCGATAACGGTATTCGCGTAAACATGGTGGGTGTTTACGTGCTTAGCTCCTCGCCACCGAAATCACCAGCTAGAGGCTGGTGAGGGTTGTGACGATACTTGGAGACCAGCTCCAGTATCCGTCCGGTGTGCACCAGAGGAAGCCTGGTCTGTCTTCGTCCAGAAGGCAGACAATTCAGCTACGCGTGGCTAACCTCAAAAGGCACGCGTGTTTCTTTGTTTACTCCCCCCCCCTTGTCCCTCTGCTTGATCTCTGTATAATTTATACATATAAAATACAGTCGCCATACAAACAGACTTACAACCTGTTGTTATTATATTCTCCCGTCCCCTTTTCCACATCACGCATCCCACGCACACTACGAAGGAGAAAGGGACAGAGCAGAGCAGCCGACATCAGCAGAGACCAGACCACCGACGACGAAGGAAGGCACCTTGAGGAAACCAGTCCCGCCCACGCTTACCACGAGCTATCTCACAAACCGACTTCGGGGGTGCTCTCGAGTTGAACATCCCTGGAGTCTGTACAAATTGTTTCAACAATGATCAGATAAAATTGGCAAACTCTAATAGAGAAACGATCGATTTGGAGTCACAAAACCCCCAAATCTAACCAGCAGTTTGACGAGTCGAACCATCGATCGCAGTGGTGCTAAATATATACGCTACCATTAAGCCCAACTGCTGGCTGAAATTGTGATATGAAGAGGGAGTAGGCACATGGCTTTGGCTATGGTGAGTGTGTATTGGATCTGCTGAAATGGAAGGAGTAGGTGTGGAATTATGACTGTATTGATTTTTTAAATTAGTCAATGTATAGGACGTATGGGATGTTAAAGTGCCCATTTGAGCCTCAAACAAAACTTCAGCCATTATTCTTTCTGCTATAATCCGTTGCATTTTGGTAACGACCCGCAATATCTTGCCAACATTTTTGGCGAAAAAATCTTGGCGATCTTCTGGACACTTAAAATATTCTTGAACTGTCTTCAGTACATCAGTAGCCAGTGCTGTATTAGAATAAGGTCGTTTAGGTGGTCTTGTTCTTGTGTGGGGCATAGATGTCGATGCTGGAGAGTTTAGAATAAGGTCCCCTCCTGCAGTGTCATCACTTATTACTGAAAGCGATGCTCCATCACTTACGTCTACAGTATTGTTGCGTGAACGTGAAGAGGGGGCTTCCAGGATCGGAGAGAAAGACGCAGGAGCGTCATTTATTGGTTTCCTTTCGTCGACGCTCCAGGTCGAAATGGTTTCCAGGCCGAGAGCGCCCCACATTTATACCCGTTGGGCGCAACACACATACATACACATGTAATAACTATTGGTCGATGAGTTAGGCGATCCTATTGGCCGTTACATACGGCTCATTCATTCGGCGAGGACATTTTGGCGCGAACGAGAGATCAGGTGATTAGCGTTCGTAAACCATCGGTCCACGAGCGCCACGCACCTAATCTCTACGTTACAGTATCTTCAGAAACGGAATCAATAGGGGGCATAAAATCGCTATTACGTTCCTGTAACAATATATCGTAATTTTTATTATAGATTTTATATATGTACATATATCTAGTAGCTACTACGAAACAATAATCCTTAATTAATTATTTTTGTTTTTATTTGTTCTTTTCAGTTTCCGAAAACGACAGAAGAATGGAGAAGCATAGCAAAGGGTTTTGAAGACAAATGGAATTTCCCGCACTGTCTCGGCAGCTTGGATGGAAAACACGTTAATATTATTCCCCCGAGTGGAAGTAGTTCGCAATTTTATAACTACAAAGGTCGCCACAGTTTAGTGTTAATGGCATTAGTGGATGCAAATTGTAAATTTATCATGTGTGATTTCGGAACTAATGGAAGAGTTTCAGACGGAGGAATCCTACAACCCACGCTTTTTTTCAAAAAACTTCAGAACAACTCATTGAACATCCCGGATACAGAGACAGTAAACCATACTTCTACCCAGTTGCCTTACGTTTTTGTTGCTGACAATGCCTTTCCTCTGAGAGTGGATATGCTGAAACCGTTTCGACAAGCAGATTTAACATCTTCAGAGAGAAGAATATTTAACTATCGTGTTTCACGTGCGAGGCGTACAGCTGAGAACGCGTTTGGAATATTGGCATCTCGATTCCGCATATTTCACACTCAAATTAATTTGGAACTGCACACTATTGATAAGGTAGTAATGGCATGCTGTGTTCTACATAATTTCTTAATGAAATGTGTGCCGAATCGGTATGCACCTCCTGAATGTTTTGAGCGTGAGAATTATGAAGAGGGGACTTATATTGCAGGATTTCAAACAGGTGATTCGATGGAACATTTAGAACAAAGATCATTTGGAAATACGGCGAGAGCTGCCAAAAATGTAAGAGATTCTTTCGTAAATTACTTCGAAAACGAAGGTCAAGTTCCATGGCAAACAAACTTCATCGGAAATTAAAATAAAATAATTTATAAAAAATTATACATTATAACTAGTCACCGGAGCCTGAAGGGGCCGTGTATTGTTCAAAGGTTGTAAATGCATTGTTAAAGGTTTGCTGAACAATGGATAGCACTGTGACTATCCTACCTCTAATTATAACAATAAAACTTATTATATTGCACAAATTTGATACTTATTATTATTTTTTACTCAACACATTTTCTAATTCGTTGTCACTGCTCATGTTCATGGTGGAGTGTGATGCTCGTTGGATGTTTTGATCCACCAAAAAATCGAAGAGATGGAAATACCACAATTTAGGTTCATAAACGTCCTCTGCTCCCTTTACAGTACTTTTAGATTCGTTCACTTTTTTCGCTTCTTGTCTGGCGTTGCTAAGTAAATTATTCAGTTTTTTAATTACGACATCTTTATTAGTAGAGGTAGGACCGGAAGCGCGCCGTCTATTATTCCATTATTGTAAATGGTTTGTAAAAAAGGTTCGGAAAACCTTTAACAATGCATTTACAACATGTGAACAATGGACAGCGCGCTCTGGGTCCGCTCTTTATTTATTAGCAGAAGTCTATTTCTTTTAATTTATTTACTAATTTGTTATACGCCGCATCTCTTTTATCACGATTGTGGTAGTCCTTGGCCTTAATTCGCCAAAGGCAAGGAGAATCTCGATAAATATTGATAAATTCTTCCAATACTTCCTTCGACATGATAATTGTCGAAGAAATCCAAGAACGACACACATAGATCAGCGAAAGCCGGATGACAAATAAACCTTCTCGAAGCGACAACAATGGTAAAAAATAGGTATGTAATAAAAAACAAAACGCGGGCGGGGTTGGGAGAGGGGGTATCCACCGTGCGGCGAACGAACAGAATTTGGTTCGACGTGCTGAATGCGTTTCGACCTGACGGTGAATGTTCCTACACACGCTACGGTCTGCGTCAACATCGGTCGCCGCACGGTCGACCTCTCCGATATTCCACAGCGTCTGTAGCGCCCTTTACCCCGGTACACACTCGGCGCTTTCAATTGAGCGCTTTTGAAGTACGCGCTTCGAGATACTGGATTTCGTATGAAAGCGCCTGAACGCGTACACACTCGGTCGAGTGTGCCGTATATCTGTAGTGCTGCTGGTCAGACCTGGATATTTGTGACTCCAGGACGACCGTTTTCTATCAGACTGCCAATTTCTCTGATTTCATTGTTGAAACGGTTCCCGATTAAAATTGGCTAAAAACCTTCCTACCTACTATGTCACCACTATTTGAGTATGATTAATGTACAATAAAATATATGTACAATTCATAGATGTCTCGTTAATTTGCGAGTTTTCAGTATCTCGTAATTCAGCGAATTTTGTAATAAAAATGCTGCTTTGTTTGTAATTGGCCAGGAAGGTGCACTGGGGTTTACCGGTAAGGCCTTCCTGGTATAAAATGTAATAAATAAATAAAATATGATAGTGAAACCATTCATTCAAAGTTGTAAAATGCACAGTAATTAAAAATAATGACTGAAAAAAGCAATAAAAAAAGAGGGACCAATTTATTCGTGTGACATGGAAAGTATAAAAAAGTTTTTTAAAAACATACCTCTTCTATAATTTGTTTATAAAATTATTATTTTGAATAAAAATACTAATAATTTTATTTTACTACCGCCATCTATGTTTAAAACTAAAAACTGGATAAACGTCAGGCACTTTTCAGAAATTCAAATTTCAAACGCGTCTAAAACGATATTTTTTCTCCATCGTAATGGCGGAAGATACATTTACTTATATTGGTGACCAAAATGAGCAATATGACAAAGTATGAAAACGATCGGATAAGAGGCAAATTTTTTCCTGAATTGTAATCGTAAGTGAAGCTAAAAGGATTTGGTTTGTGGCATGTGTAATGTCGTTTTGTTTTCGATTGGGGTGAATCGGGATTCCTACAAATCTTTGAAGAATATCGAAAAAAGTTTGCGAGTATGGAGCATATGAAGTGAAACGACGGAATTAATAAGACACGACTGTTTAATGTATGGGCGGGAAGGAAGTAAAGTAGCAACAGACCAACATGGCCGAGTTGGTCCCAACTTGTAGGATGGTGATGTTGATAGAGCCGCCACATGAGGTGAAACTATTTTTTTTGATAAGCATAATATAATTATAATTCAAAAGGGAATGCGTCTTCACCCAATAGCCCCCTTTACACAGTCGTTCTATCGCGCGTTCTCAGGAGCGTACAGGATTGCGTGCGGGTAAGCCTGTGCGCGCAATCGTGCGCGATACTGTTTTCGCAGTTGTGAACACTAACGTTCTTTCGCGCGCGATTACTCCTACCACTTTTTGTTAAAACGGAAAGAGCGAACGTGTAAAGGCTAACGTGCGTGATAGACCGTGCGAAACTGGCGCGTGTTGGAGTGTGTGCGGAACGCACAGTTTTACTGAAGTAACGCAGTTTTATAGTAATGTTGCGGTGAAAAATGAATAGAAGAAATATCATGGCGCAAGTTATGATGTTCGTTGGTGTTGATTTAATCAAAAAGAAGAAACGATCCATTAAATGAAAATTTTAATAAAATAAAATGGAAAATAAATCAAATACGAATAATTGCCATCTCTGATGCAGTGTATGTTCCAGAATCTAAAATCCATTGTATATCATATCTAAAAATAAATTAAATTCAGCACAATTATTATTATATTATCAGGTGCTATTGTTGCAAATTATCAAAAGATAGATATCAAAAATAAAGCTTTTCTCTTAAGCTTTGAAATTTTTTGATAAACCAACCGAACCAATTTTTTGACAAAAAAATCTCGATTAGCATTAGAAAATCCTTTTTCTTTAACGAAGTCTATTAAATCGAAGGACTATTTTTTTATAAGCTTTCTCTTTCAGATTTTTGTTTTTATATTCCTCGGATATAATTTTCCAGTGGCACGGAAAAGACTGGTACATTAAAAGTAATTCCACAATCAATTCTTTACTCCACGTGCGTAAGTCCGCCATTTTGTAACAAAAGCGCGCCCGAAAGAATTTTCTGTGTAAAGACAACGTCAAGCCACACGATTGCGCGCAGGACTGCTGAGTTTATCGCGCGGTTTATCCCTTCCCGATCCAAGATCTTTACACGCGCACTCTTTCGCGCACGATTAGCTGTTTCACGCGCGATAGAACGACTGTGTAAAGGGGGCTAATGAATAAAATTTGCTTAGCACAAATGTTTGGGCTAAGAAAGTAGAGGCGCTGACCCAACCCTCCTCTAAAACCGGCGCTGATTCTTCTATAATAAAACAATATTATATCTACGTATTCATAATTATTCGACAATGAGAAATTATATTCATCAACACAGACATATTTAAACGACGATCTTATTCCAGAAATTAAGAGACATAAAGATTGCTTTGGCTCAAAGATATGGTCAGACTTATGCGTGTTTGTTGCAAAGAGTTGGGGCCTTGGCTGGCTGTCAGATCGGTCGTGTAACTATCGTGCTTTTGGATCCGGTTATTATTGTTTGTACTTGTAGGTATTCTTCAGTTATTTTATCCAAACAACACTATGTAGTTTTTGACGATAGTAATTTATCCATGTCAAATTTATTTAGAAAGTTTGTTTTATTTATATACGATGTATCAAAATTTCCATGTTAATTTCATTGCCAAACCCAGAACACACTTCCGTTTAATTTCAATCAACATGTGACCTTCATAGACTATAAGCGTAACGATAATCGTGAATTTTTGTTTGGTATAATGGGAGACTAATATGACATTTCCCGCAAATTTAGACTTGATGATTCATACCTCTGTTATTGCACATTATTGTGCAATATTATATACTAATTATAATAGAGGAGTTAAATTGTTTTGATTATTTGTATTTAAAAGTTTAAAAGTTTATATAAAATGTAGAAATAAATTTATTTATACATAAATACATTTCAATCCATTGATATACATATTGTATATGTTTTATATTAGGTTAGACAGACTAAAGATGTTATATTGTATATGTTTTAAAGAAGTTAGATAGACTAAACACACTTTCATTATTATATATTTCAGATATGTAATTTGAAAATATTAGATTTTTTAATATTCATTTATTTTTATGATTTATTTATTTACAGATTCATCGAATGTCAAAATGGATACAATTTTCGTACTTGTTATAGCATTAATCATATGTATGATGATATTTACATGCCTTCGGTGTTGTAAGATAATGAATAAACCAAATGATTTTGTTAGTGAGTATATTGTTAAAATTATTAATAATTAATTATTATAAGTGGACTTATAAATATTTAACGCTTTTCGTTTTTAATAGCTGTTACAACAGTACCGGGATCACAGATTACTGCACCGTATCCCGTGAATCATGGTGCGATGCCTCAGCCAATGTATCCTGGCCAACCAGGAGTGAATCAACCAGGAATAGTGATTCCTATTGGAATGGCACCAGTTAATTATGGAGCACCGTATCCTCCCCAAAATATGGGTAATAATCCAGATGAAAAAAATTAATAGATTTCAGTCGTTCTTGTAAAGTATTTATTATTACAGTATTTATGTATTCAATGTTTTATTTTCAGGTATGCCATATCCTCCTGGACCAAACAGTTCGCCGTATCCTCCAGCGCCTAATAATATGCCGTATCCTCCGGCACCAAATAATATGCCATATCCTCCAGCGTCTGGTGCTCCTTATCCGCAAAATCTGGGTAATTAATGTATTTTATAGAAATCAAATTTATTTTATTCTAGCCACTGCACTACAAAGCGTTTAACAGCTTAAGTTCTGTCTGATTCATTCATAAAAATTCGGATGTGATCAACCCATGACGTTATCTATGTATTTGAGGAAGATAAGAAGGTCACAAAACAAAATTCAATATTGAACCGTACAGACACATTTACACATACCGGCGGCATTATGAAATACTAATAGCTATGACAGCATTTTCGATACAAATTGAGCGTAAATGTATGGAGACTTGCACAAGACAAAAGTTCTACTTCCGGTTGTCGGATTTTGTTCAAATTTTTTTTATTACTTAAAATCCCTATCAGTATTATACACATTAAATATCAAGAAACTAAAATAATTTAAATAGTCAAAATAAAATAATGAAATATTGTTTTAAAAAAAAATACTACCTCCGGTTTACGATTCTGACCAAAACCTTATAACTCTAAGTTAGTACATAAAAAATACAAATATAAATTTTCAGCTTGATACGTTCAGGGGTGTGGACAGAGTAGTGGCCACAACATTTTTGACTTTTCTAAGAGGAAAAAATCCCACTTCCGGTTTATAAAATTTAATGATTTGTTTTTATTTTCATCACATTCATACAAGAATTATACTTGAATTTAATCGTGACAGTTAACTGCCACTTCCGGTTGACGGATGCTTACCAAATTTTATAAATAACTTGGTATTAATTAAGCTTAAACTTCTAGATATGAAATTTCAGTTCAATAAACCAAAAGGTTTCTGAAAAAAAGATTAAAAAAATCTAGAGTAAAAGTACTACTTTCGGTTCAGGTAAAAATATTAAAAAAATATAAGGTTATAAAGATTATAATTTCTATTACATTTAAAAAAATTTTAGTCTGATTCAGTTTTTGGGAGTGGTTTGGAAGATAATTGAATTAAAAAACTTAAAAAAAGAGGACACTTATAAGGGGAGGTGCCATTTCCGGTCAACTTAAAAATTTGAAAAAAATTTACTTCGTGTCGATAAGAATTTCAGCATCAAAATTCCCAAAATATACTGACACACACACACACATGTTTTTCTATATCATGAAAACGTGATCAATGATCGATTCTGAGTTCGAATTTCGAGTCGAATGCGAGCTGCCAAAACTATCCTCGTCTCTGTGTCTTAAATGATTCAGAATTTCAATTTTACCATTTATCATTCATTTCCCAAATGTTCCCGTTTTCCCGACAATTATGGTGGCCCTATGAGGTGGGTGGAGGATCCAAGTCGTTTCACAGCATTTATTGGTGATTAAGGAGATCCACACACTTCCCGTGCTCCGTCCAGAATGCCTTGATATGGTCTAAGTACCTCCTTATAAAGGACAGGTCGCTCAGGGCCATCTTTCACGTCCGGTTACTTCCACATTTTTAGTCACGTACTCGGATATGCAGTCCCACGTTTTCGCGTTGTCAGTTCTAAGAACTCCACGGGAATGCGACCGAGTGCCGTTACCGCCGCTAAGTGCATTCGGGGGTCTCTCATTGTTAGCCGACTTGCACTTAAGCCTGGAAATAATCCTCGAAACCAATTATAACGGCAGCTCCTTTTAGCATACGCTACAATATTTTATGTCTTCGAATGATTGAAAATACTACGAATGGATAAAATACCGAAATTCTTGTAATTTTGTTGTATTTTAAAATACATGCTTTACAAATTAGATCATTTAACCATAAAACAGCGTATATAATATGTTTGTTCGTTTCGTAGCAAATTTTATTTATTCATATTTTAAGGCACGGGGCACAAAAAAAGAAAAACCCGTCCCGGGCGTCATTTACCGTTGCTACGCTACTGCATGTAATGTTTGTGATTAATTTACATTTCGTTTTTAATTTCCAGGTGGAGCTATGCACCAAAATCCTCCTACATATGATGAAGCAACTGGTGTCTACGAAAGGCAAGCAGCCTTCAATCCCAATTTTAAATAAAGCAAAGCTTAAGTCATTGGTATTGTCTTAAGTTTATTTGATATACTCATATAAATATAAACTATTCACTATATTGAATTGATGATCTAAGTACATATAATATTATATATCGACGTAAATTCACGTGTCCATATAAATTGGTAATATCTATTTGTGAAATTACATGTGTATATAGAAACAGGTGTTTGCAAGTTTTGTATTTTTAGATTTCTTAATATCATTTAAGTTAGTTTAGGTTTTATATATACATATATATATATATATATATATATATATATATATATATATATATATATATATATATATATATATATATATATATATACATGTATGTAATACGTCTATAAAATGAATAATTTGAATTTGTTGTGCAATTGGAAAATTGCGTGCGACAAATTCTTAATTCAAATTTGAATTGTGATTTTGCTTTTAGTATTTTTCTCAGTGTGTTCTTTGATCTGTTAAATTAACAGTTTAATTTTTAAATACTTAACGGGTATATTTATTTGACTGAGAACTAAATTTGTGACTTATTTGCATTTACATACATGTAAACATTGAATGTTAGAGTAACATACCACTATGTTGTGATATATAGTTAGAGTAACATACCACTATGGCGGATATGTAAAGTGGGATAATCTCCCCGCCACAGTCATATATATCATAACAACCTCATAGTTAATGGAAGACGAGATATATACGTCAATCTGTAAGTTGGAAAATTTTTTCCCAACGAATATAAATTGCAACGTTGAATACAGACGAATAATAATTTAATTAGATTGAGGGACTTAAAGAAGTGAGCTTTAATGTTGGGTTAGATTATCGTGCGAACAAAAATAATATGATTAGTTTAAATTTGTATCTACTTATAAATATATTTAGTGTGCTTAGGAGTTAATTATTCCTGTGATGATGAGGTGCAGTGCCATTCTCAATAAAGGAAATTCAAAACTACACCAAAAACGATTTAGAAATCTATTCATATAAATATGTACATACATATATTTTGATAATTACAATTTCTTCCAATCATTGTGTTTCTCATTCGCGTTCATATTTCGGATTGAAATTATAAAAAAATATATATTTTGATATTTCTTTCTGTTTCCATTTAACAAACTATTTTCTGATAATTTATTTTTACATGTATACATAAATAGTTGTAATATTTATTAGAAAATAATTAATTTTAGTTAAACATGGCTGTTATACATGTTAATTGCAAATATATTAATTTTATTGTGTGTATGTTTGTAATATCTATTGAATTACGGAAATGGATCTTAAATGTTTATTTTGTATGGTCTTGACATTTTTCATAAACGTGGGAAAGATTTAAATAAAAAAATCCAATTTAATCATTTGAATAAATCATCATCACTGAGCAACAAAAAATCACGTTTTTTAGTTACCTGAGCGGACACTAAACAATCTTTACTAAGTTTGACCCACTGAATCCGAATGTGATAATGATTTTTATAAGGCATTTAGTAGCTTCACTTCGGCTTTTGGTCTGACACTATTTCCTACATTCTTCCTATCGGTTTGAAACTTTGCCTTATTTATTGTTCTGTTTACGCTTATGAGATATGTGTAAAAGAAGTTTTTATAAAAAAAAAATTGGACTCAAAATTTGCAAGTATTTTAAATCAATAAGAAATTCGCAATCTATCGAAAAAATATCTGACGTTGATTCCAATACTCACGTTTGCACATTAATTTTAGATTTTAGAGTTAAAGACTGCAAAAGCCAAAAATCTGTAAAAATTTCGCCTTTTTTTAAACCCTCATATCATAAATGAGAAGAAACCAACAAAATTAATTGTCATATTCTATTCAGTGGTTCAAATTTAGTAAAGATCGAATAGTCTCCACTCCGTTAATTTTTTTTGTTGCTTAGTGTTACTAAATCAGATTGTTGCCTAAATGTTTAAATATTTTATTAACTAGTCCTTCATATTTACCAAAAAATATTATTAAAAAAATGGTGATCAAATATTATGAAATTTTGGATGTTATTTAATTCAATAATTTTTAAATATTCAATATTTAAGTCGATTTTTGATAAAGTTGGCTTTTTTTTATTTAACACTTTCCTATTTATATGTAACATTTTACACATTGTATGTGATTATAACTATGTATATACATATATAAATAAATTTATAAAAATGTACTTTTTTAATATCTCACAAAAAAATAAGTTGCTTATTTTAAATATATACATATATGAATTGAATATAATTTTTTAATTGTTAAAAAATTATGTTACTTTTATAAAATTAAAAATAATTACATAAACATATTTAATATAAGATTTTAAAATGAAGAGATTTTTTTTAAATATTAACAGTCAACTAAATGTGGAAAATTACAAATTATCGTATCAGCGTCAAAAAATAATCCC
Source organism: Arctopsyche grandis (assembly GCF_051622035.1). Classification (NCBI taxonomy): domain Eukaryota; kingdom Metazoa; phylum Arthropoda; class Insecta; order Trichoptera; family Hydropsychidae; genus Arctopsyche; species Arctopsyche grandis. Next base: position 8,094,616 of record NC_135364.1, read on the forward strand.
GAAGGACAAGAAAAATAGTACACTCTGTATGACATTGTATCAGAATCTAAAACACACTGATAAAATTTGTTGCAATCGTCTTCGTTTCTAAAATATCCAGGCTTTTTGCAAACCGATCCTGGTGATGTGGAAGGATCGGTAGTAGTTGATGTGCTAGTAAGTGTTGACGCACTAGTACTCGTTGGCATACCAGTAGCCGGTGGATTAGTAGTACTTATTGTTGGTCCTTGGGTCGATTGACTACTGCTGGTACTAATAGTGGTAGTTGTCACATTCGATCCACCGATCACTCTTCCAGCCACCTCGTTGATCAATCTCAATAATGGGTATTTTGTACTTTGACAAACTCCTCTGAAGTCGTCCGTCTCGATACTCCACACCATTACACCGCTTAAGCCTTTCGATAATGCGTATTCAACCTTCATTTTAATAGACAATTCATTATCATACGATATCCAATCGGCATTGTTGAATGTGTACGGAACGCTAGCTTGATCGTCCCACTTTTCAGGCCACGCACCCGGTAAATTGAGCCTTTTTTCACATAGCTGAAATACAACTAGATTATTATCTTAGTTTAAATTGACTTGTGTAGAAATCCGTAATTTGTTTACCTCATTGTAGCCAATCATTCCATTCTCTGAAGTGTATTGTCCTGCGATGCCGGCTCCGGTAGATGGTGATCCGACAGTATTTTGTGCTTGGTTAGCCAAACGAAAAGATCTTCCGTATAGTGGAATTCCCATGACTATTTTTTCTTTGGGAGCGCCTGCTGATAGCCAATAATCAATAGCGGTTTCAACATTCAAGGAAGCTTCAACTGGAAGATCTTCAGCGTCGTACCTCTTCAAAGCTGCATTATAACCGGTTACCGGATCCCAAGCGCCATGCAAGTCATAAGACATTACATTTATGAAATCCAAATACCTAGAATCAATCAATGTTTTATTAAACTTACAATACCCAACCGCGTTAGCAGTTCAGAACTTCAGAAAATGGAAAATAATGGCTTTGATATATAACTGTTCTATGCAATACAATTTAAGATTATTACCATGATACATATTATGCAGGGTTACTTCAACATGGTGTGTAATACTTTTGGGAGATGATTGATGATCTCATTCTGAATGTGATACATCAAAGAAGAGGGAAATTCGCCGTTAAACTTTACCATCTCCAAGTCATATAAAATAATTTAGTAGTTTTGTTATTATGAATATGGAATTCTATCGCTATTAATTTTATTGTTTATTTTCACTATGTAGTTGTATCAGAGACTAACTCGGATACAACTACATAGACTAACTATAAATACAATAATTTACGTATTATTGTTAAGAAATAACCCCTACGGCATATCTCAACATACTGAAGACCTTAATATTTATGTAAAACGTATATTTTAGTAGCCTTAATAATAGAATATTACGCCTACGTTTTTAATATGTAATAGAAATGTCTTTAATATTATTGTTCTGACATTTTGCATATGGAATTATATAAATAGGACTAGAGCAAAGAAAATAATTTAGTAGTTTTGTTATTATGAATATGGAATTGTTTATATTTACTATGTAGTTGTATACGAGACTAACTATAAATAGTTAATATTTATAGTTATTTATAACTTAATAACTATACGAGACTAACTATAAATAGTTAATATTTATAGTTATTTATAACTTAATAAATATTTATAGTTAGTCTCGTATACAACTACATAGTAAATATAAACAATTCCATATTCATAATAACAAAACTACTAAATTATTTTCTTTGCTCTAGTCCTTTGAAATTTCTTTGCTCTAGTCCTATTTATATAATTCCATATGCAAAATGTCAGAACAATAATATTAAAGACATTTCTATTACATATTAAAAACGTAAGCGTAGTATTATATAGAATCTCAGATCAATTATATTAAACACATGTACATTAAAAATATACGTTTTACATAAATATTATGATCTTCAGTATGTTAAGAGATGCCGTAGGGGTTGTTTCTTAACAATAATAAATTATTGTATTTATAGTTAGTCTATGTAGTTGTATCCGAGTTAGTCTCGGATACAACTACATAGTGAAAATAAACAATAAAATTAATAACGATAGAATTCCATATTCGTAATAACAAAACTACTAAATTATTTCTTAACAATAATAAATTATTGTATTTAAACAACCAACCCCTATGGCATCTCTCAACATACTGAAGATCATAATATTTATGTAAAACGTATATTTTAATATACTTAATAATAAAAAACTACGCTTACGTGTTTAATATGTATAAAAAATAGGCATGTTTTTAATATAATTGATCTGAGATTCTATATTTGGAATTATATAAATAGGACTCGAGCAAGGAAATTTCATATGTATGTATGATATTTCGGTATCAGTTGTCCGACTATAATTGAGGTATGCTCGGTATTTTCTATTTGGAATAAAAACGAAGCAATAAAAAATATTTACTTTGAAATAGTGGGAATATCGTAAGATAGGGAGGCCGAAGCATTGACAGCTGCCACGGCTGCCGAAAGCGAAAGTTGCTTTTTATCGAATTCTTTGCGCATTTCGGCGAGTAGCAGAGAAAATGCCGGTTTATCAGTGTCCTTATTGGTTGAGTCCCTCTGGGAGGGATACTCCCAATCCATGTCCATGCCGTCAAAACCGTACTTGGCTGTGAATTCCGCAGCATTCCTCGCGAAATTCTCTCTCAGTGTTTGGTCGTTCGCTACCTGAACATAAAATAATTTAATATAATAAATATATATACCTATACATACAACTTCATTCAGAGGGTTTAAATTTCAAGCTTCCTAATTATTTGTGATAAAAATAACACAGATATATTCATTAGTCATTACATCATTAAAACTAATTTCCTTATCGATATTATACATATATAACCGGACTTACAATAACCTACACCAGTGGCGTGCGGTGGAATTTTCTCTTGTTTTTATCGCACAGCTTTACTCACGTATGTATGTATGTAGAAGTTTGGCCGCCTGGGTGTAAACTTAAATCGGCCGCTTTTTATTTTTTATTTATTTATTTACTAGCTTAACCCCGGCATGCGTTGCAATGCCATAATAACGCATGCAATTCCCGTTCCCGTTCCCGTTCTCGTTCCCGTTTTTTCCCGTTTTTTTTCACAGTAATCTTCCCGGACATGCATACAACAAATCCTGAAAGTTCCATCATAATCGGTCTAGTGGTTTAGGAGCCTATTCGAGACACACACACACACACAGACATTCTTTTTTATATATATAGATTTATTACAATCAATGTACACTCGTCATTACAGATCGCTCCAATGCGACGAGTATACGATAACGGCCAGAATACAATAATACATAGAATACAATCAGAATACATAGAATATAATAATTAATCAAGTACAGAAATAATAATCATAGAGACATCTATGGATTATTTTTTAGATTTTGTGCACGATTATTATTACAATTTTTATACACATAATAAACACGAAATTATAGAGATGTCTATAGATTTCAGATCACTGTGCATAATTTCTACAAATTATACACACAGATTTGTGACAACAGGAAATGATCTATTACCAATTTTCTGGAACCGTTTCAACAATGATCAGATAAAATTGGCAAACTCTGATAGAGAAACGATCGATTTTGAGTCACAAAACCCCCAAATCTAACCAGCAGTTTGACGACTCGAACCATCGTTCTCAGTGGTGCTAAATATATACGCTACCATTAAGCCAAACTGCTGGCTTATATTTTATATATCAGCATTTGTATAAATCATATTAATTCGGGTTATGGTGTTAATTTTAATAACAATAAAAATTAAACAGTATAACATACAGAAACCCAAAACGTTTAGTTCTGAACAGGACTTTTCAAGTTCATTCATGAAAATATAGTGTTTTTACCCTCAATCCCACATCTAGGACATTGTTCTTTCGATGAACAATCAATATTCAACATCCTTGAAAAAAATACATTTGACAGTCTCAAAGATAATAGAACATAAAAGACTCATATAAGACCATGCGGACTGAAACTATACCTGCTATCCCGTTATTACCCCGAATTATAGCTCGGGTATGTTACAAGTTGTAACTTGCAACAGCAATCCACAAGTATACAACAAGACAACCTAAATGCATTTTAAAAACTACGATGTCTTGTTTCACATTTTTTAAGAAATATAATTTTTTCGACTCATTTCTTTCTGCCGCCTTCATATTTCGGCCGCCTGTGTGCTTTGCACACATTTGAACATATGGTAGGCGTGGCCCTGCATATGTATATACATATGTAGGTGTGCGCGAGTAGGATACAATAGTCTTTAACATTTTTATTACGTTATATAATTTTCTATCAAAAAGTATATATCTTTTTAATTTCCCTCCCACATAGGAATCCAATACTGGTACTACCGATACCGAAGTGAAAGTTTTATTCGATTTTCTCGTTGATTGTTAGAACGTCAATCGCTGTTGGTAAGATCTGGATTGATTCCAATATCGGTACCGGTAGTACTCTGCTACCGGTAGTACAAGGCAGACTACCGATATTACTGAAATACATATAATAGTTTTAATTTTATGTTGAATTGTTTTGAATGTAGAAGAAAACGTATCGGCCGTTAGTATGGATAAGTCGAAGAATGAGTCAACATTTTTTTTGACCTGTTATTCAAAGGAGCCGCTAAGTGTATCATAAATTTAAAATCAAAGATAAGTATATCGATATACTTATAACTGAGACGATTTCCGAATACATATGTATATTGATTTGCTAATCGACAAAAATGGCAATGATAATGGAAAGTCTCGTCGCCTTACGATTTTTTCGGTAATCTATTTTTTTAATTTGACAATAATTTGAATACATATAACAAGTTATTTAATTTAAATAATGAATTTTTAGCCTACAGTTCATTAATTCATATTTTGTTGGTAATTATTGAAATTTCGTTGCGTTTCAATACCGGTAGTGTTTGTTTTTTTTCGGTAGTACTGGTAGTGATAAATTTTAGTATTTTTGGAATCTAAACCTCTCCCCCCCCTTTGTGCAAACGAGCTCGTACATATTATTAGAGGTAGGACCGGAAGCGTGCCGTGTATTGTTCAATTGTTGTAAATTCTTTGTAAAAAAGGTTCGGAAAACCTTTAACAATGCATTTACAACATATAAACAATAAACGGCCCCCTCAGGGTCCGGCCTTTACATATTATATTTAAATCCAGTAACGCTCATCAATTCTAAAGACACTTCATAGACATTATACATACATAAGTGGTTTATAATTGATAACGGATAGATAATATGTGCTCGTGATTTTATTGAGTTTCTGCTACGTCATGATTCATATTATATTTTTTCTGCTCGTCTCATTTAGTGAAGTGTCTTAAGGAAGATTCCTTCCATTACTTTGTTCATTTGTACAGAAGTAATGAAGAATGATTTATGAGTGGCGGAGAAACACATGGCTAATTTTGATAGTGATCGATTTTTTCTTATCCAACGATAGTATAATTATAATACATAGTATATTCGAATATTGAAAATTTTGGCCCAAATTAAACAAGTTATTCGATTGGTTTCAAAGTATTTCCATAGCCTTCAGACAAATTTTGTTGATATTAATATAATATTAGAATCTAGACCGGCTGTCGTTTGGCAAATTTTGCCGATTTAATATGACATACATTTACGCACAGAAATTGGCACCACTAAAATTCGTCCTACCCCTTAAAACCTGATTTCCGGCAATCAATGGATGAAAACTTTCTTATAAACCACTTAATTAAATTTTTAAACATACATATGTATGTATGTAGTATCAAAATATGTATTATATGTATGTAGTTCGGAATTGAATATGCAACAAAAATAATCAATTTTCATGACAAACGTGAAAATTGAATTGTTAATATCGTTTAAAATTGCCTTTGATTCAAACCACCTGGTTTAGGAGGTTGAGTGAGACTTGGGGGAGGGATATTCGTTATTATAGCGTCTTGAATTTCACTTTTAATTTATCGTTTAAAATACCCCCGGCGAGTTCTCAATTATGAATGCTAATAATCGAAATTGCGGATATTTGAATGGGGCTATGGGGGGGGGGCAATTTTTCTTTTCGAATCGTACCTTTGAGAATTTGGCTGACCCCTCGTTCCATCCGCCGATGGCTACGATCGTTTTCAAATTGGGGTTGGCTTTTTTCAATCTGTTGAATTCGCCGAAATTATCTGCGAAATAAATTGAAAATATTCAATCAACGACTTCTACGGCTGCCTTCTTTGACGCTTAGCTATATTTTATTAAATTTGGACAGAAAATACACGTTGCGAATACTGATTATGATTTGGACTTAAGCATATACATATACACAGTATAAGAAAATCACCTTTTCCCCAATTGTCCGGCAATTCCAACCAAGGATCCATGATTCTGATCGTGGCATCTTCGTTTATTCCGACAAATCCATAAATCAGATGACTACATATGTGCGGATTTAAATCTTTGACTTCACATTTTCCATTACCGTTTCTATAAGTGGCCCAAGTCCCATAATAACAGATCACTTTATCTACAATTGATAAATTATATATTTATATTAATAAAAAAAAAAAATCAAAGCAATAGTAACAATTCAAAAACTTACTCTCCGCAGTGACTAAATATATGAATGCAATTAGGAAAACTAAGATGTATGCTATTTTCACCATCGTGTAAAAAATCTGTGTGCTTATAATCCGGAATCATCGACGACAATCACTACACAAAACGGAATCGTATTGTACGCTTTTAACGTATTTATATGAGACTCTTCGTTATCTTGGTTAATTTTCGCCATTAGTCATAAAACACTCAAGTTGATAGTACAACGAAGATATGATTAACAGAAACAAGAACTTAAACAAAGTGTGACTGTTAAAAACGGCTTGAGAATTATTAGTAAAAAGTGTGTTGTAATATACGATAGCAACTCTTATCGATGATGAAATTTGGATACGAAAAAAAACACGATTCAAACGAAAATTTATGTTTGTTTAGTGTATTGTGAGAATTTATATTTGTAATATGAATATATAAATGAGAAATGTAATTAAATTACGGAATGATTTATGAAACTAGTTTGTTTTAGTATCGAAGCGAGTAATGAATCTTGTATTATACTAATTTTATTTTCGAATGTATTCCATAAGATTGTGCGATTAATATGAGAGGGTTGCTAAACCATGCATTTTATTCGTGATTTGCAGTGTATGTGTTACCTTTTATTTGCACTCTTAACCCTTTTAATGCTGAAGAACGCCGATCGGCGTCTTATCGTCAAGTCCATGGGCCTGAAAAACGCCGATAGGCATTGTATTTTGAGCATGTACGAAGTAAACAAGAATACTACCCGCTAAGCCTTTTTAAGTAGCATTGAAAAGAAAATGCATTGAACATGGGTAGTGTAATCCATGTTATTAATTTAATCATTTGTCAACGTTTATGAAGACTGGTTTACACCGGAATTTCTGAATTTATAACCATAGCAGAATTTTCCGATGAAAATCCCCAATTGCTGAGTATTTTAGATTGTGGTCTGGCAATTTTTTAAGTTGACCGGAAATGTTACCCCCCCACCCCTAATAGCTGTCCTCTTATTTTAAGTTTTTGGATTCAATTATCTGCTTGTCGCTCAGCGGATCAGACTTAATTTTTACTTTATTTTACATGTAATAGAAATTATGAATTTCATACATAAATATAGTTGAAGTATTTTTACCTCAACCGGAAGTAGTGCTTTTACTCTGGAGAATCGAGGTTTTTTATATTTTTCTCAGAAAACTGTCGGCTTATTAAACTGAGATTTCATATCTAAAACTTTTAACTTAGCACCAAGTTATAAATAAAATTTGGTGAGCACCCGTCAACCGGAAGTGGCAGTTTATCACACGATTTTTCCACACTCCTGAACGTATCAAGCTGAAAATTTATATTTGTTTTCTTTATGTACTAACTTGGAATTGATAAGGTTTTTGTCAGAATTCGTAAACCGGAAGTAGTAATTTTTTTTAAAACATTATTTCATTATTTTAATTTGACCTTTTAAATTATTTTGATATTTAATGTGAATAATATTTATAGTGATTTTTAGTAATAAAAAAAGTTGAACAAAATCTGACAACCGGAAGTAGAAGTTTTGTCTTGTGTAAGTTTCCTTACATTTGCACTCAATTTGTATCGAAAATGATCTCTTAGCCGGTATTTGTGAACGTGTATGTATGTTAAATTATCGAATTTTGTTTTATAACCTTCTAATATTCCTCAAATATATAGATAAAGTGGTTGATTGGTCACGTTCGAATTTTTTTTATGGCTAAAATTACGTATCTTTTCTTTTTATTAAAAATCATTTTATATGCTTAATATAAAATGGTTCAAAATCTCGCTAAATAAAATTATTATAATTACGTATTTTTATATGGCTAGAACGAAAATTTCAATTAATGATTTAAAAAACGTAAAGGAGGTATGTAAAAAGACGATTTCAAAATTGGACGATGGCGTAATCGGTTAGCTTACCAAACTCAGATATACCTATAAGAGGATATTTGTGTTCGAGAGAGAGTTCGCCAGTTCGACACCGCTGCAAGTTTCGACGAATGAATTTATACATAATTTAGGCTTTTCATCGATTCATTCATTATATGTAGTTAACGTTAGGACACACACACACACACACACACAGATTGCCGTCTTCATATATAATTAATCAATACTATATGTTTATTTTAATTTTTAATTTATTTTTTACGTACTTCGTATACATATATGTATACCAGGAAGGCTTGACAGGAAGAACCCAATGCGCCTTCCTGGACAATTAATTACAAACAATGTAGCATTTTTATTACTATATTTCGAGAAGCTGAAGTACACAAAATTAACAATGAATGAATGAATGAATTAATTAATCCATTGAGACATCTATGGATTTTTAAACTTGTACATACATTTTTACAAATTGTACATAAATTAATACAGAAGATTTTTGACAACAAGTATGATGATTTTTTGCCAATTTTAAAGAGCCGTTTCAACAATGATCAGACAAAATTGGCAACATCTGATAAGAAACGATCGACTTGGACTCACAAACATCCAAGTCTAACCAGCAGTCTATTAAAGATTAGCCCGGGATCGAATCCAATAATCTCTTGGCGCTAAACATAAACGCAAACACTGAGCTATACTGCTGGCTTTATGCTATACATATACATATAATACTATAAAAATAATGAATATTATACACCGATGGCGAAAAAAAATCAATTTTAGGTTCAAAAGAAATTTTTACCCCGAATTAATATGATTTATACTGAATTAAATGCTGATAAAATTAAATATTGATTACTGCTGGTACTAGTATGTAGTGGTAGTCGTCACATCATTCTTCTAGCCACCTTATTGATCGCTCTCATTAATGGGTATTTTGTATTTTGACAAACTCCCCTGAAGTCGTCCGTCTCAATACTCCACCCATTACACCGCCTAAGCCTTTCGATAATGCGTATTCAACTTTCTTTTGAATTGACATTTCATTATCATACGATATCCAATCGGCATTGTTGAATGTGTACGGAACGCTAGCTTGATCGTCCCACTTTTCAGGCCACGCACCCGGTAAATTGAGCCTTTTTTCACATAGCTGAAATACAACTAGATTATTATCTTAGTTTAAATTGACTTGTGAAGGAATCCGTAATTTGTTTACCTCATTGTAGCCAATCATTCCATTCTCTGAAGTGTATTGTCCTGCGATGCCGGCTCCGGTAGATGGTGATCCGACAGTATTTTGTGTTTGGTTAGCCAAACGAAAAGATCTTCCGTATAGTGGAAGTCCCATGACTATTTTTTCTTTAGAAGCACCTTCTGATAGCCAATAATTAATAACGCTTTCAACACTCAAGGAAGCTTCAGCTGGAAGATTTTCAGCGTCGTACTTCTTCAAAGCTGCATTGTAACCGGTTACCGGATCCCAAGCGCCATGCAAGTCATAAGACATTATATTTATGAAATCCAAATACCTAGAATAAATCAATGTTTTATTAAACTTACAATACCCAACCGCGTTAACAGTTCAGAACTTCAAAAAATGGAAAATAATGGCTTTGATATATGTATATGTAACTGTTCTATGCAACACAATTTAAGATTACTACCCCATATTATGCAGGGTTACTTCAACATGGTGTGTAATACTTTTGGGAGATGATTGATGATCTCATTCTGAATGTGATACATCAAAGAAGAGGGAAATTCGCCGTTAAACTTTACCATCTCCAAGTCATATAAAATAATTTAGTAGTTTTATTATTATGAATATGGAATTGTTTATATTCACTATGTAGTTGTATACGAGACTAAATATAAATACAATCATTTATTATTGTTAAGAAACAACCCCTACGGCATCTCTCAAGATACCGAAGATCATAATATTGATGTAAAACATATATTTTAATATATTTAATAATAAAATACTACGCTTATGTGTTTAATATGTATAAAAAAATAGGCATAAATATGTATGTAGTTACGATACTCAACCGCGTTAGTAGTTCAGACCACCAGAAAACGGACAATAGTTCTATGCAACACAATTTAAGATTATTACCATAATACATATTATGCAGGATTACTTCAACATAGTATGTAATACGTTGGGGAAGTGATTGAAGATATCATTATGAATGTGATACATCAAAGAATAGGGGAATTCGCCGGTCAACTTTACAATCTTCAAATGATATAAAATAATTAGTAGTAGTTTTGTCATGTAAAAATAGTAGTTTTGTTATGATGAATATGGATTTCTATCGTTATTAATTTTATTGTTTATATTCACTTTGTAGTTGTATCCGAGACTAACTATAAATACAATAATTTACGTATTATTGTTAAGAAACAACCCCTACGGCATCTCTCAACATACAGAAGATCATAATATTGATGTAAAACGTGTATTTTAATATACTTAATAATAAAATACTACGCTTACGTGTTTAATATGTATAAAAAAATAGGCATGTTTTTAATATAATTGATCTGAGATTCTATATAATACTACGCTTACGTTTTTATAACATGTAATATAAATGTCTTTAATATTATTGTTCTGACATTTTACATATGGAATTATATAAATAGGACTAGAGCGAGGAAATTTCATATCTATTTCGTTATCAGTTGTCTGATGATAATTGAGGTATGCTTGGCATTTGATATTTGCTGTAAAAACGAAGTAATAAAAAATATTTACTTTGAAATGGTGGGAATATCGTAAGATAGCGAGGCCGAAGATTTGACAGCTGCCACAGCTGCCGAAAGAGAAAGTCGCTTTTTATCAAATTCTTTGCGCATTTCGGCGAGTAGCAGAGAAAATGCAGCTTTATCAGTGTTCATATTGGGTGAGTCCCTCTGGGAAGGATACTCCCAGTCCATGTCCATGCCGTCAAAACCGTATTTGACTGTGAATTCCGCAGCATTCCTCGCGAAATTCTCTCTCAGTCTTTGGTCGTTCGCTACCTGAACATAAAATAATATAATATAATAAATTCCCACTATCCCATATCATTTTTTCCCACTGTTAATACTATTTTATATTGAGTATTTTCTATTGAATCATGTTTATTTATTGGGATAGTGTTCTGGCTTCACTATTTTTTGTTTTAGTTTAAAAGTGTTAATTGGAAGTGTGCTGAATTTTAAATCGGTAAAATTGCGACCTAAAAGCTCGTGCTAGTATTTACTTGTACTTACACGAATCTGAATTGAATTAATAGGGATAATATATTAAATTGTCTATATATGAGAATTAAATAAAATTCCACTTTCCACTATTCTTGTGGATTAGCCAGTTATCAATAAAATTTTTAGTACCGATATTACCAATACCAGTATCCAGCCGGCAGTGAAAAGGTTGTTCGATATTTGTGAGAACGTCAATCTCTGCTGGTAATATCTGGATTAGGGATCCCAATACCGGTACTGTAGGTTTTAGCCAAATTGCGACATTCGGTAATCCCGATAGTACAAGTCAGACTACCGTTATTGCTGAAATATAATAGTTTCCATTTAATATTGAATTGTTTTGAATTTAGAAGAAAACGTATCGGCTAGTTTGTATAGTTGAAATTATTTTTAACCTATTTTTTTACGCTATTGTATTTAATTAGTGAAATTTCGTTGCGTTTCGATATCGGTAGTGTTTATTTTATTTTTTTTCGGTAGTACTTACTGGTAGTGACTAATAATGAAGAAGGATTTATGAGCGGCGTCGATTTATACGGAAAGTATCAGAAAAAAATGGCTACTTTTGATAGTGACCTAATTTTTCTTATTCAACGATAGTAGTCTATTCGACTATTGGCCCAAATCGAACAAGTAATTCGATTGGTTACGAGTATTTTCATAGCCTCCAGACAAATTTTGATGAGATTAATATACATAATATACATAACGGCTGTTGTATGGTAAATTTTGCCGATTTAATATGACAGTTATTCACACGTTTCCACACAGAAATTGGCACCACTAAAATACCTACTCCTTAAAACATGATTTCCATTGTCTTCTTCAAAACAAAAAGGGCAATCAATGGAGGCAAACCTTCTTAAAATACAATTTAATTTTGGAGTGAAATTTTTACACATATGTATGTATGTAGTATAAAAACATGTATTATATGTAGCTTGAAATTAAATATACAACAATAATGATCAATTATCATGACAAATGAGAAAATTTAATTGTAAATATCGTTTAATGATTCAAACCACCAGGTTTGGTTAGAAAGTTGGGTGAGACTTGGGGGAGGGATATTCGTTATTATAGCGTCTTGAATTTCGCTTTTAATTTATCATTTAAAATACCCTCGGTGAGTTCTCAATTATGAATGCTAATAATCGAAATTGCAGATATTTGAATTGGAGCTATGGAGAGGAAAATATTTCTTTTGGAATCGTACCTTTGAGAATTTGGCTGACCCCTCGTTATATCCGCCGATGGCTACGATCGTTTTCAAATTGGGGTTGGCTTTTTTCAATCTGTTGAAGTTGGCGAAATTATCTGCGAAATAAATTGAAAATATTCAATCAATGACTTCCACAGCTGTCTTTTTTGACGCTTACATAGTTACATTTTATTAAATTTGGACAGAAAATACACGTTGCGAATACCGAGTATGATTCGGGCTAATACGTAAGAATATACACAATATAAAAATCACCTTTTCCCCCCATTGTCCGCCAATTCCAACCAAGGATCCATGATTCTGATCGTGGCATCTTCGTTTATTCCGACAAATCCATAAATCAGATGACTACATAAGTGCGGATCTAAATCTTTGACTTAACAATTCAAAAACTTACTTTCGGCAGTAACAAAATGTATGAATGCAATTATAAAAACTAAGATGTATGCTATTTTCAACATCGTGCAAAGATTCTGTATACTTATAATCCAGAATCATCGACGACAATCACTCAATAAATCGGAATATAACTGTACGTATTTATGTATATGAGACTTTTTATATCCTTGGTTAATTTTCGCCATGTAAAGCGAATATATAATTAACATAAATAAGAACTTAAACGAAGTGTGACTGTTAAAAACAGCTTGAGAATTATTAGTAAAAAGTGTATTTATAAAATACGATAGAAACTTTAATCGATGATGTATTTTGGATATAATTCGTTCCATGTATAAAAAATTATTTACACGTATGAAGCTGTGCCGAATCCATGAAATTGTGCCGAATCTGTGAAATTGCCTATTATGTGTAATCGGCAAAAAATTGCATAATGCGTGACAAATGCAAGCCCGTTACCGAGTTCACGTATTGGGCAAATTATTTGCCGATTCCTCTTAATCGTCAAAGTTTTGCTCAAATATACAGCAACGCTCCGTTTTTTCAAATCCGGTAATCAGATTTCATTAGATTCAATTTTCGGACCTTACGGACCACTTAAGTCATAATTTTAAATCCTGTTGACCACTAGTATGATTATCATAACACAAAATCTTTAAAGATTTTTAATTGTAACAAAATTAGTAAAATTTGTTTGTATTATTTAGCTAATTTAAGTTAAGCCAAAATCTTTGCCGAGTTTTAATTCCAGTGACAGATGAAAATGTATTTTTGCAAAATTTACATTGAATGAAAATTTACATCTTAAAACTACCCAGGCGTCACACTGCGCTTTTATTATTTATATATATACATAATATAAATAAAAAAAATTGCTCCAATGCGACGGGTGTACGTTAACGAAATACAGAATACATAAACAATCAGAAATCAGAAATACAGTAATACATATACAATCAGAATATATAGCATATAACAATTAATCAGAAATAATAATCATAGATACATCTATGGATTATTTTTAGATTTTTTTTTTGAGTACAATTTTTATACATATAATAAATACGAAATGATGTCTATAGAGATATCTATAGATTTCAGATTACTGTGTATAATTATTACAAATTATACACAGGCAGATTTTGTGACAACAGGATTAGATCTAATACCAATTTTCAGGAACCGTTTCAGCAATGATCAGATAACATTGGCAAACTCTGATAGAGAAACGATCGATTTGGAGTCACAAAACCCCCTAATATAACCAGCAGATGGCGAAGACTCGAACCTTTGACCTCAGTGGTGCTAAATATATATATATATATATATATATATATATATATATATATATATATATATATATATATATATATATATATATATATATATATATATATATATATATATATATATATATATATATATATATATATATATATATATATATATATATATATATATATATATATATATATATATATATATATATATATATATATATATATATATATATATATGGGGTCCGAGTCCGACTGTCACCGTGTCCGCGCGCGTTTCTCTCGCTCTCACTTTGCATTTCGAAATACTCGGACTCCCCACCCATCTATCACTACAAAACTAACCGTCTACTCACTTATTTAACTAATTGCATCCTAGTATAATTTTAGTGTAAAAATAAACAGATGATCGGCCGTTAACAGCGTTTTTTAATATCAGTGATTGCGTAAAATTTTGTGTTAATTTTGTGTCAGTTACAAAAGCGTATACGAACGAGATACATCTGCCTACCTGAATACAAAAAAAATAAGGGTCCCTGCTCGTCAGCCAAAATTCGGTCCCACAGAAGCAATAAATCTTCCACATAATTGCTTTCAGACAAAAATTTTTAACGAACTTTACTTAATAGAATAATAGCAAACAGAAACGGTGTTTCCCAACTGTCTAATAGTTCTTTTTCATATTTAATTTATATTAAAGTAATTCGTGTAATTTTATATTCTTTATTAAATTTATTATTAAAATATTAAATTGCAAACCGCACTCACACATATATAAATCCGTTGTCTCCAAAGAGGCGTCTCACGATAAAGATCTGTAAAGAAAGTAGTATAACAATTGCTAATCTATTATTATCATAACTAACTACTTTCACTTACAAAGTAACCCTGTTAAATGGCATGTAATAACTCATAAGTGATCCAAGTGATACCTAGGATGACTATCAGACAAAGCTGACCACAGAGAAGAGTCTATGGCGGTAAGAACTCACTCCTTGAATGGAAATCTCTCTCAAGTACCGCCTTTTTCTCAACACATCTTGGATAAATGCGAGAAAAATAATATCCAAACCTCCAACAAGGTAAGAGTGACGATGGATGATAGCTTAGCTAATAGAAACCTGTATTTAGCCACGTACAATGTAAGAACGTTATCGAGTGAAGGAAGTGTGCTTGCATTAGAGAATGAATTAGAAAGTATCAAATGGGATTTAGTAGGACTTAGCGAAGTAAGACGAAAACAGGAAAACCAAATAATCCTAAAAAGTGGTAACTGTCTCTACTGGAGAGGGCTACCAAATGGTAGAATAGGAGGAGTAGGGTTTCTTATCAATAAGAGAATAGAAAGAAATATTATAGAAATAAGCGACATATCGGAACGTATATGCTATGTAGTATTAAGAATCTCGAGCAGGTACACTTGTCAAATCTTCCAAGTGTACGCCCCCACATCTAGCCACCCAGACGAGGAAATAGAAGACTTCTACGAAAAACTACAGGGCGCATACGATAATAGCCGCCACCACTTTAAAATAATCATGGGCGACTTTAACGCAAAAATAGGACAAAAGGCAAACACAGAAAGAGCAGTAGGCAATTTTGGTACTGGCCAAAGAAACGACAGAGGCGATCGCCTCATAGAATTCGCAGAACACAACAGGCTCTTTATCACTAATTCATTTTTCAGGAAAAACGCAAACAATAAGTGGACTTGGGAGAGTCCTAAAGGAGACAGGAACGAAATAGATTTCATCCTAACAAATACCCTGCACTCCGTTAAAGACGTTAGTGTTTTAAGTAAAGTAGATATAGGTAGCGATCACAGATTAGTCCGGGCCAAGATGGCCATTAATATAAATTGCGAACCTAGGAAACTAATAAAAGGAGGCAGTAGCTCTCCAGACTTCGCTCAACTAAGGTCTAGGAAAAAGGAATTCGAACTCGAACTTGGAAATAAATACGAGAAATTAAACCCAGAAGCAGACATCGAGGAATTGAACACTGTAATTAGTTCGGTTCTAACCTCAACAGGTAAGAAATTAGGTGGATTCAGGAAACAGATTAAATTAAGCAAAATTTCAGCGGAAACAAAAAACCTAATTAAGCATAAAAGGAGTTTAGATAGGGATAATAATAAGCAAGAATACAATCTAGTAAATAAGGAAATTAAAAAGAGAATAGTCAGGGATGTCAGGGATTTTAACAGCAAGTTAATAGAAAATACCATTAAGAATAACCGTAGCCTGAAAAAGTGCAAACAAGATCTTTTCTTAGGCAAAAACCAAATGATCGCAATCAGATCAGAGAGCGGAGTAATAATTAGGAATAGAGAAGAGATCATAGACAGAGTTTATACGTTCTATGCAAAACTTTACGAGAACAACAACGGTCAATTTCCCGCTCCGGAATCGACACACGGCCAAAGGGTTCCTGCAGTATTGCCTAGCGAAGTAGAGGCCGCGCTAAAAACTGCAAAAAACGGTAAAACCCCAGGGGAAGGTAATATTCCCATTGACTTACTAAAATGTGGCGGCCCCCCCCTAATTAATATCTTAGCTAGGCTTTTCAGCAAATGCATCCAGAACCAAGCTATACCAGAAGGATGGAATAACGCAACTATCATTTTAATACACAAAAAAGGCGACAAAAGCGATATCAAGAACTACCGACCCATTAGTTTACTTTCAGCGGCCTACAAGCTCTTCACGAAGGTTATTACAGAAAGGCTGAAGAATATCCTCGACGAGAACCAACCTATAGAGCAGGCAGGGTTTAGGGCAAATTCCAGCACAATGGACCACCTCCAAGTAGTTGGCGAACTAATCGAGCGCGCCAACGAATATCAACGGCCATTGTGCCTAGGTTTCGTCGATTATGAGAAAGCCTTCGATACAGTTAGTCATAATGCAGTACTTAACGCTCTACAAACACAGGGAGTGCCGGAACCCTATGTGGGACTGTTAGCTGCAATATATAAGAATGCCACAGCTTCGGTTAAAATTTTTTCAGGTACAGATAGATTTAGCATAGGAAAAGGAGTAAGACAAGGAGATACAATCTCGCCCAAGTTATTCAATGCGGTGCTTGAGGGAGTTTTCAGGAACTTGGATTGGGATACAGCCGGAGTAAACATCAATGGTCGCTTTTTGAGTCACCTTCGGTTCGCAGACGATATAGTTTTAGTAGCTCGTGATTCAGCTGACCTACTTATCAGACTAACACAGCTGGACAGGGAAAGTAGAAAAGTAGGATTAAAAATTAACGTAGATAAGACTAAACTAATGTTCAATAGTTATTGCATGCCTGATAGCATCCCCTTAGATGATAAACCAGTAGAAGTAGTAAATAATTATTTATATTTAGGTCAAATAATTGACATGTCTGGTAGTAAAAATGAAGAGATAAAGAGACGTATGAAATTAGGATGGAGTGCATTTGGACGGATGAATGCTGTTTTTAAATCAAAAATGCCACTCTGCCTGAAGAAAAGGATCTTTGATCAATGCGTTTTGCCAGTGATGACGTATGGATGTGAAACTTGGACACTGAACGCCAAAATGCTAAATAAAACCCAATGCACTCAAAGAAGTATGGAACGCTGTATGCTTGGCATAACGAGGAAAGACAGAAAGCGGAACACGTGGGTGAGAAATATGACAAGGGTAGTGGACATAGTGGATAGAGTGAAGAGATTGAAATGGCAATGGGCGGGTCACGTAGCTAGGAGGATGGACGAAAGGTGGACAAAAGAATTGCTTGAATGGTACCCGAGAGAATGCAAAAGGGTAAAAGGAAGACCGCAAGGAAGATGGGTGAACGAAATTAGGAAAATGTGCGGGGTGAGATGGATGAGTGTTGCGCAAAACAGAGACGGGTGGAAGCGTGTTGGAGAGGCCTTCATCCAGCAGTGGATGGCGAGTGGCTGTAAATGATGATGATGATGATGATATATATATATATATATATATATATATATATATATATATATATATATATATATTTATATATATATATATATATATATATATATATATATATATATATATATATATATATATATATATATATATATATATATATATATATATATATATATATATATATATATATATATATATATAACAATAAAAGCGCAGCGTGACGCCTGGGTAGTTTTAAGATGTATGTATATACATACATATGTACTGAATAGCTGTATTAGACAGTAATGTGTAGAGAGAGAGATGTAAATGTACATTGACATGACATCCTTTTATTCAAAGATTGAAATCTCGAATTATGTTGAACGGTGAAAACTTTTTTGTCTGAACTGAGCCGAAGGAATCTTCAAGTTTTTTTTCCAACGCAATTTTGTATTAACGTCACGAAAGCTTTCACGGGCATTCTAATCAATTTAAGGGGCATGTTTTTATAAAAGTTTTTCTAAGAACAATTCACTTTGCTGCAGAATTTCATCTCGAAAGTCGACCATCGAAAATATCATTACATTACATTGACTGATTATATACGAACATTTTAATTAAAAAACATGTGTATTTTAGCATTGTATATAATATAATATTTCAGTGAGTGAGAAATGTTTTTCTGATTACTAAATATATCTCAACATACAAACAAAAAGCTACGAATAATCTTTTAAGTGAATTACATTCTTTTTGGGTCGATATGATAAATGGCATACTGTCTTTGAGATGAATATGAACAATTTGTTATAATTTTTCCATAATATTATTGTCATTAATAATATCTTCTTAATTATGTTTGCGTGTGTTAGTACGTAGTTTTGATCGTATCGATATATTTATTTTATCCCACTTCACGTTTATATAATTACCTATACATACATATATACAGATGATATGGTATAACATGTATGTATTAAAGTTTTGAATACCCAAAGTTGAGATGAATAAAATTAGATATATAATATCGAGGGAGCTATAATTCAAAAACGAGTTTTTTACAGCGTGGCCACCAAAAGTGTTTTGGGAAAAATTTGCTATTATTTCAGGAATGCGTTGCAAATTTATGGTGTGAACAATTTCAAAAACTTTTGCTCAACGTGTAAAAGTACGCATTTTTTTTCATATATGTAACTATTTATATTATATGATAAAATATTATATAATCTATATATGCATATATGTTTATAAAACCCAAACGATTTACATATTTATGTATGTATTTTTATTTCATTTAATTTAATTTTTATTTTATTCAATCAATCGAGTGTACTATATTCATCAAGAAATTATATATATTTTTAATCATAATCATTACATAATTCGAAACCATAAATGACATGGTCAGACATTGCAATCATCGTATACAATACGCTCAATAAACATCTTATACAATATGTAAATAAACATCGTATACAATACGCTCAATAAATATCGAATACATTAACATTTTTATACAACAATACGAATTAATACAATAAAAATCCACAGAAAAATCTATGGAGAGAAACCCGGTAAATCCTGAGATATAACACAATAGCTTAAGATTTCACGAGAGAAGTGGGGAGGGAAAGCCAATTTTGCAGGAATCGTTTCAATGAAAATCAAAAAAATTGGCAAACTCTGATAAAAACCTGGTTACAAACCAAGGTCTGGCCAACAGCAATCAACTCAAGCAATCAATCAACTCAGCAAGCAAACTCATAACCACACTGACCATAGCAAGATATGCTAACGACTAGTCCATGCTGCTGGTTGTATCCAATAGGCTCTTATACGACTACACGAATTTTAAGAAAGAAAAAGAATTAAATAACTCTTTGTACTTATTGAAAAAATAAAAACAGATAAAATAAAAAAAAACATCGAATAATTTCGAAAGTGTTCGCCGCCTGCATTTTTTAAATGTCAATCATGTCTTTTCAGAAAAAAAAAATAACTAAAGAAATTACTTCATTAAGTTACCAACCCACGACTATTTGACTTGTTAATATCATTGTTTAAACCACCCCCTTACTATCAATACTTAATAATCTCTCATCGACTAAAAGTTCAAGCAACTTCATACAAACGCACCAATTTATTTTACAATTCTTTTATAAGTACTATACAACATGTAATCAGTCTTAAATCGCTTAAAGGCTATATTTACAGAGTCTCGAGCAATGCTAGGTAAAAGCCGTTGGTTAGTAATAAAATTGTATTTAAACTTTTATTTATTTAAGACTCGATAAATCATTGAAGAGGGCGAATCTGATGCAGAGCACACATCAAATTGAAACTTGATGTATGCACAGCTACACGTTGGGGATATGGAGTTGATAATTATTTATTGAAGGGCAACGTAAGTAGTAGGGGTATGAAATGGAATACCTGACTAGTTTGAGATAAACGAGAGAGTGAAGATGAGGGGAAGAGGATGTGCAGAACCAAATACCCTCGCATATATGTAATATTGTACAATTTCATATGCGGATTATTTTTGGACATTCCCCAGAATCCTAGATCAACATGCTATGCATTCACAGCATTATATACAGTACACGCTTATATCAAAATATGAATATTTGCGGAAGTGAGGTTCGAGCAAGTTTTTGGAACGCGAGCCGTCGAGAATTAGCGGAGTGCGCACGGTCTGTTTGTTTTCAGTCGTTTTTATTTTTCTCGCGGAAACTTTTTTTAATGTTAACGTGAAAAATCTCCAGCGTCAGACGCAGGGACACGCCCGTTCCCCCAGGGCCTTAAGACATATTTATGTGGTGTTATTATTTACTTTTGAGGGCCTTACGGCAAATTGACGCGCTTTCCTGCCGCCGCCGCGCCGAGTATATTTGACAAATTTGAAAAAAAAGCTGGACCACCGACGAATGTTGTGTCACAGAAAAAAGTGACCACTAATGAGATGCCAATTTTGGAAAAAATAAAGCCTTGCTCTCAAATTTTGATGAAATTGCATTTTAAAATCTAGTGGCTAACTAGGAAAGTACATACATAGTATTAGTAGTCGTGAAAAACTTGGAATTTTCCATACATTTAACATCATGATAAAAAAAAAATGGTGATATTAGTGAATTAAGAATATAGACTAATAAAAAGTGGTATAAATATAATTCACAATTTAAAAAGTGCTGTGAAAATATATCACAGCAAAATTTTATTAAAACCATTTGATATTTTCATACACCTGCGATGCACTGAATTCGTCTATTCATAGTTTGAATTTTCTTATTGGTTACTTTTTATTATCAACATAAAAAGGATGATGGATTTGATTCATCATATTGGAATCCCATTTCGTAGATTTGATATTGGAATCTATACTGAGCAATAAAATAACACGTTTTTTACCTACCGGAGCGGAGACTAATAAATTTCTACCAAGTTTGACCCACTGAATTCAAATATGACGTTTTTCTTTGTTTTCTCTTATTTATGAGCGTTTAAAAAAAAAAAAAAGCGCAATTTTTACAGCTTTTTTTCTTTTGCAGTCTATTGCTCATAATCTAGTATTGCTATGCCAAAAGTGAGTATTGGAATAAATAGTCCAATGTTTTTTCTATTGATTGTGATTTTTTATTGTTTCAAAATACTTATAATTAATTTTATTGCGAATTTTAAAAGTCAAAAATATGATTGTTTTTCTCGAGCTATCATACATTAATAGGATCAGTTTTATATTTCACTACGTTTACAAAAATTGGTTTCAATTTCAATATTTTTTTAATCATACTAATCAGAGCGGTAAATTATTATACTCAATTTACTCAATTTTTAAAACCGATTTTATTATCTATCGAAATTAATATAAAACATTCTTATTTGTAATATTTTATATAAAAATTTATTATATGAAATGAAAACTAAGCCTTTTGTTTTTATTTATAATTTAAATTTAAAAATATATAACATGTAGCTCAAAAACTAAAAGCTACATTTCTGGAAAATATATTTTCTTTTTTTTATTTAAAAATAAAATATACATATTCCCTTTGTTTGAATCTGCTTACAAATATATTACATGATGAAAGATGATTTTCACAGCACCATTTGAAAAATTATTTATAAAAAAATATGCATAGAAAAGTAATGGTTTTATATAAAGGCTCGTCCAAATAAAACATACAAAGACTCTTCAAAGTCAGATGTGAGAAAACACAATTATGGGAAATCTTTACGACAATCCAACATGATCCAAGTCGCATATGTATGTATGTACATACATGTAAATACGAGGACCAGAATCCATAAAATTTATACGAAAACACACTACGATGCTTGCCTTCATTACTAATATTTAAATACATATAATTTTTTTTTGATTAAAAATAACTAAAAAGAGAAAAAATGTCAGAACTTGAACTGAATCGAATTCACTGCAATACATTTAAATTTAACTAGTGTTGGGTAGTTTGTGTTTTGAACCATCCAATACATTTTCACGGCGATCCGACGAACCCCCGAGGTGACGTCCGGAAAATTCGCTCAGCCTATTTTAAATGCGAGCAATTTGTCCCGGCGTACACTCGAACGCCAATTTTTCAGTGTGACGTGCGATTGATGTCGCACGGCCGAATTAGCCGGAAAAGTTTGCGACAAATGCGGAAAAATCACAAAGAAAAACTCGACACCCTCACCCTCACACCCTCGCACAGTAAAATGGGCCGGTAGTCTGAACTATGCCCCCACCCGAATATTCATATCGAACCGTGAAATTTTTGGCCAGCTGGGGATGCTATCTGAATACTTACTACGCAGCCGTTCGGTCCGTCTTTAGCATTCGTACTACACATCCGGAAAAAGCTCACGTAAGACGTGATTCAGATGAGAATTGTGTACGTCTGTCTGGCTTAGAAACGAGACCAGGCCAGGCGTTACAATGCCTGCCTCATTTACAAAATTCTGGCTACGTTCGAGATTTCCAACTTTGCAAATCGTGAAATATGTACACGTGTCTGTTGTAGCGCTGCCTTAAAATAAACAAACACAATGAAAGTGCTTTTAACTCCGTATTTGGTAAATATAGCTCTATTCCACAATGAAAGCCGAGGGATTAAAAAAAAATTAGCTTAAAAAGATTGATCGCAAAGTATGTAATTTGAAAATAATATATATAAAAACCGACTGTCGCTAAACATGTTTGTATGTTTCGGACGATCAACCAGTATGGGGAACCAATCACAGCCGAGTAATCGGGACGCAGGGAAGCGTGGTAGTGCGGAAGTAGGGGAGGTGGGGTTGACGAGCGCGTTCACATTTGTCGTTCGTCGGATCGTCGGCCGCACCGGACGTTTCGGACGGGGGCGCAGAGGCGAAGACCTTGGAGCGCGGGAGGTGCTCTGGACGTCGGGGGCCCTAGGGGGGAAGTCTCCAGGGTGCCAGAGGCGTTAGGGGGCGCGGGGAGCGAAGCCCCCAGGGTAACAGAGGCGTCAGGAGCGTGGGGGGGGGGGGGGGGAAGCCCCCAGGGCACCCACACACAAATTAATTCATCATTTTGAACGGGTTGGATAGTGTATAATGTGCCACTTTTATTACCATTAATATTACGTGCGCGTGCGCCTATAAATTACCTTACATTATACATTATACTACAATATAACTTTATTTTTATTCGTGTTTTAATTCATTTTTGAAACCACCCGTTGAAATCAACGGGCACAACACTAGTACAATATATTATACACATATTAGCCAGCAGCATAGCTCGGTCGTTAAGCTTCTGCCTAACATCGACAGGCGCCGGGTTCGATCCCATGAAGTGACCTCGATTGAAAAGGTTTTTTCTGAGTATATCTGTAGTGCTGCTGGTCAGACCTGGATATTTGTGACTCTAGATCGATCGTTTCCTATCAGAGTTTGCCGACCTCTCCGATATTCCACAGCGTCTGTAGCGCCCTTTACCCCCGGTACACACTCGGCGCTTTCAATTGAGCTCTTTTGAAGTACGCGCTTCGAGATACTGGATTTCGTATGAAAGCGCCCGAACGCGTACACACTCGGTCGAGTGTGCCATATATCTGTAGTGCTGCTGGTCAGACCTGGATATTTGTGACTCCAGAACGATCGTTTCCTATCAGACTTTGCCAATTTCTCTGATTTCATTGTTGAAACGGTTCCCGATTAAAATTGGCCAAAAACCTTCCTACCTACTATGTCACCACTATTTGAGTATGATTAATGTACAATAAAATTTATGTACGATTCATAGATGTCTCGTTAATTTGCGAGTTTTTAGTGTCTCGTAATTCAGCGACTTGTATAATAAAAATGCTGTATTGTTTGTGATTGGCCAGGAAGGCGAATTGGGGTTTACCTGTAAAATAATAATAATAATATCAATATTTTTGTAAGAAGAGTTGCAGAGTGCAGTTTAACTGTCATCCATGAGATATTTGAGAGCTGGGTGATAACGATGACGATGTAATGTCGGGAAAGTCGACCTTCCTTTGAATTGAGTGAAGCAACAGCAATATTGAGGCGCACTTCAATTTAGTAGTATTTAGTTTTGCTCAATGAATTGGGAATATATTGCTGTCGGTTCCCTCATCACTGAGGATCGTGACTATGATGTGCGGTCAACCAGCTGCCTCCATTCAGTTCTAAATTCGGCCAGGCGAAGACTTGCTACCGTGGAAGCGCCCGTCGCTGCAGATACTTGGTCAGTCCAGCGTGCGGGGGATCTGCCTCTGGCTCTTCTGCCTTCGACGCTACCAACCACAACCAACCGCTCCAGGCTCTCCTCACCTCTTCGTGCAATGTGGCCGAAGAACTGCAATATACGTTTCAGGCATATTGTTGACAATCTATCCTTGATTTTCAATTCTTCAAGAATAGACACATTCGTGCGTTTGTCGGTCCAAGGCACGCGCAGTAGCCGTCTCCAGGACCACATCTCGAAGGCATCGATTCTCCTTCTATCCGCCGCCTTCATGGTCCACGTCTCGACACCATAAAGGCAGACAGAAAAAACGAGACTCTTCACGAGACGGATTTTGACAGCAGTTGTAATGGCTCTATTCTTCCAAATCTTCGTTAGTTGTGACATTGCCGATTTTGCTAATGTAATCCGGCGCCGTATTTCCAATTCGCTGCCGCCGTTGTTAGATATGAGTGACCCCAGATAGACAAAATTATCAACCACATCTATACCGTTTAAAGCTGAGTTGTTGTTTTGCAGCTGTTGGTGACGGTCAATTATCATAATTTTTGTTTTGGGGCGGTTTATCTGGAGGCCAAGCACATTACTCTCTGTCTCAACACGACGGATCAGTTCGGCCATTTCTTCATGATTATTAGCTATGAGCGTTGTGTCATCCGCATACCGAAGATTGGATAGTTTTTTTCCACCAATGGACACTCCACCCTTCCAACCATCCAGTGCTCTACGCATTATATACTCTCCATATATATTAAATAGGTCTGGAGATAATATACACCCTTGCCTTACTCCACGTTGTACTCGAAAATTTGTCGAGTTTAGCGAATTGATTCGAACTACTGCATTGTTATCATTATACAAGTTATGTATTATCTTTACAAGATGCATGGGGACTCCCATGTCCAGTAGAACTTTCCACAGATAGTCCCAGTTCACAAAGTCAAAAGCTTTTTTATAGTCTATAAAACAAAGAACGGCTGGAGTTTGAAACTCCCGACATTTTTCAATGAGTTGACGTATATTCAGTATTTGTTCCCTCGTCCCTTTGCCTTTTACAAACCCTGCTTGTTCGTTCGGTATTTGCCATCCAAGGTAACTGGTCAAACGATCTTTAATTATATACAGCAATACTTTACTAGAGTGCGATATTAAGGCTAAGGTCCTGTAATTCTCGCATCTTTTTGTAGATCCTTTCTTGTGTAAGGGAATGAATATTGAATTGACCCAATCTTTCGGCCATACTCCGTTTACCCAGATCTTGTTGCACATATTACATAGCGCCTTTATCGCAGTTTCACCAAGCTCTTTCAGAAGTTCAGCTTGTATACCATCGCTGCCAGGAGACTTTTTACATTTCAGTTTCTTTATGGCATTTACAACTTCAGATGTCAAGATGTCAGGCTCCCTGACATCATCAATAAGGGAAACAATTGAGGTCGACGAACTACCACTGTACAATTCCGAACAGTATTCTTTCCATCGGTTGAGTATCACATCAATATCTGTAAGCGTGTTTCCAAATTGATCATCTATTGTCCAAGTTTTGGGTGAAAATTTTTGAGTGACGATTTTTACTTTGTGAAAAATATCCCTTGCCTGATTCTTTAATGCGTGTTTTTCTATCTCCTCACATATGTCATTTATATATTTAGCTTTATCCCGCCTACAACTCCTTTGAATATCTTTATGTAATATTGCATACCTTTCAAGATATTCTGTCGATGTTATGCCAGTTTGTTTAAGTCTTTTACGTTCTTTTATCTTAACCCAAGTTGAATCAGAGATAAAAGACTTACGATGTTCATTTTGCGGTGTTTGATGTTTTCTGGCATACCGAATTATGAGATCTTTAAAAATTTTCCAAGACTCTTCTACATCTACATTAGGATTTATTTGGAATTCTGCATCTTTTTCTCTGATTACATTGCCAAAATTAATTACATCATCATTGGTGAGTTTAATTGCTTTATTTTGATGAATTGGGAATAGGAACATCTATATATGACGGAGCTGCTATAGGGCGAAATTAGACAGCGGTGAATGTGGGACGTGGTTTTATTTAAATAGTTTTTAACATATAGAAAAAATATGGCATTCATGGGACGCGTACATGGGATAGTCCTTTCAAAACAATACATTCGACATATGTCGTTGAAATTGTATGGTGATATTTATCCTTGCTTGACAGTGATCTATACCAAAACGACCCTTCGCACCATTTTTGGTAAAGTTGTATCCTTGCTTGATAGCGATCGATAACGGTGTATCCCATATTCGTTATCGATCACTGTATATAAAAATGAATGTCTGTTTGTCGGTCTGTCTGTCGCGTATAGGCTCCTAAACCACTCAACCGATTACGATCGAACTCTCAGGATTTGTTGTATGCATGTCCGGGAAGCTTACGAAAATCGCCCAAAAACGGGAGCGGAAACGGGAATAAATGGCATTGTAATAATTTCAAATGTTTTCCCGTCGCCACCTGCGTTGTTAGGGTAAAATAAACAAACAATTGAATAATTTCAAATGTTTTCGTTGCCTGCATTTTTCCAACAAATGGGAACGGGAACGAGAACGGGAACGGAAACGGGAATTGCATGCGTTATTGTGGCATTGCAATTTATGGCGGGTTCAGCTAGTTATACATACATACAAAATATAAAATTAAACATTTTATTTTAGATACATAAATCAGATAACATGCGGGCTTAGAATTGAACAATGTATATATGTATATATGTATGTACATATATACACCTAATGATATGTGATTTGCGAGCGCTTGAAAAATGTTCGGAGATCATAGTCTTAGGAGGGTCGTAAAAAGGTCGAACCAAAAAAAAAAAACAAAGGCACATCAATGGGTATGTATACGTACGTATATGTTTTCATTTTTTATATTTATATTACAACATCAAAGCGATGTTTGGCCGGGATGATAATGCGGGAAAGGTGTGTCCGCCGTACCGTATCCAAGGACGTGCCCAATTTGCGTTGCGTCAGGTGAAAAATGGCTCAGGATATGAATAATTTGTCGTCGGTGGTTGCGGTTGGCCCTCGTGACGAATGGCCCAGGATTCCAATATGGCCCCTGAATGCCAGGGATGTAATTAATATTTCATCAGCCCTCGCCGCCTTCACGCATATCTACGCCACACTCGCCCCATCCCCTTTATGGCGTTACCATATATCAATCACCGCTTGTCGCTACCCTTGACGCCAGAGGTCAACAACTATTCCGCCTTGGACTTCGACATGGACCTTCGGAATATATCGAAGGCACTGTCGCGTCGAATAATAATTAGATCGTAGGAACGACGGGTTCGTTGGAAAGACGTCATGTTGAAATTGATGGTTTGTCGATGGTTTCTTTGAAGGACACACACTTTCCTCGCAAGAGTGAACTTGTATCGTCAATATTGCGGTTCTGATAATACTACACGGTGTTTCGTGTATGACATGTTTTACAAAATGCACTTACAAATACAATGGAAATACAAATATACAGTGGTGTAGTCGGGGCAGGTCGCCGCCCTGGCTATTTTGGCTAATAATAATAAGACATGAGACGAGAAGAATAAGAAGTGAATTAATCGAAGTCTTACGTTCAATGAAAACACTCATCTTAGAGGTCACATTTTCAGACTCCAAAAAGAACAATCGAAGAAATTGATCAGAGATTCCTTCGTTTCAAACTTAAAAGACGTTTTGATGAAATTTATCAGCTTTTTTTTAAATCTAAAAACACCTAAAACTTCGAAAGAAAACATTATTTAAACTATTAACCACTAGTAGTTTTACCCGGCTTCGCTCGGTATTTGTAATATTTTTTGATTTTTAAATGCTTTTTATTATTACGAAATTATGTTCACAATACATCTTATATCTATTTTAATAGCTACTGATCTACTGATCATTTTCTATTTTACAATTTAATTTAATTTGGTTAGTAATCACAGTATTATATTATTCTAATGTTAATCTACAGCATAATAAGAAAAAGAGCTCAAAAACCTATTTACAATCCTTATAAATGTTCATAATACATCTAATACATAATATTAATTAAAGACTCTCTAAAGTCGATGATCTAAAGCACATTGTGTTTAGGTAATCTGTGTTTATACCTGAAGGGTATAGACATTTTGTTGTAATCACCGAGACTCTTTACAAGTGTGTTAGTATGGTTATTAGTGATTCTGTCATAGAATCTACTGGTTAGTTTGTTAGTAATGTCTGTAACAAACGAAATATTATATATGGCATGCAGTTTTTTCAGGTTAGTATATATGGGTATATTATAAATTATTTTTAGGGATTTATTTTGTATTACTTGGAGCTTGGAAAGGTTAGTATTCGAGGCGTTATTCCATACAGGTGAAGCATGGGTTAATAATGGTAATATGAGCGCGCGATATAATTTTATTTTATTTAGCGTTGATAAAGAACTATGGCGATTAAATATTGGATATATTGAGGATATACCCCGCATCGCCTTGCATTTCGCTGCCTCATTGTCAGGTGCCCATCTCATTCTTTTATCAAACGTTACTCCTAAATATTTTATTACTGGCTGCCATTTCAGACTTTCTCCAGAGGGGATTTTCAGATCTGAACTTGGCTTATGCTTTCTAACACTAAAGAATATGGTGTCTGTCTTGGTTTGATTAATTTGAAGTGTTCAGTCATTGTTTTAATTGCAAATTCAAGATTTTTTAGAATAGTGTCTGGTTTTTTGCTACTTGTGAAGCAAGCTGTATCATCTGCATATAGGGCTATGTGACAGTTTTTTGGAATAGGTATGTCATTTATATATATGGAGAACAAGAGTGGGCCAAGCAAGCTCCCCTGCGGAACGCCAGCTGCATATTTGTAATATAAACCGCTTAAACATGACCAATCTAGTAAACATTTTATTAAATTTATTTGAATAGTTTTATTTTATATAAATTTATTTGAATACTCATTTGTTTTATTTTTATTAAATTGACTATCACGAACAAACAAACATATATACTAAGTCTCTTTCGAAATTATATGTATACCAGAATCCAGCGCCTGCACCCCCGGGGACCAAGAATCGAAAAAAATCGAATTGGCGCCTATGAATCGAAAAAAAAAAATCGAATGTGTTGTCTACGAATCAACCAACCAAGGTTACATATATGTAAAGTCTCTTTCGAAATTACACTTGAGGATAGATAAAATAATTCACATCTTAAAATTTCATAGTTTTTTAACATAGTTTTGGCATTGCTAAAAGTAAATGTTGCTGTTAACACACAAAAACGGGTTTGAAAAATCAAAGATGTGGAAGAGGATGTTTGGAATAAAATAGATGTATAAAATATAAAAAAAAACATTTTTTTCAACAATTTCAACAAGATTATTTGTTAATTACCATTTGATTTTTTTTTATAAATATTTGAACTACCAATATTACAACACATATTTTTTTAGTAATGAAAAAAGAGGGGGGGGGGGTCAAAAAATTAAACACCGCCCTGGTTCTTTTTTATTTAGCACTACACCACTGCAAATAAATATATAAAATGAAAATATTGTACATGATTAATAACCAGCAGCATAGATCAGTGGTTAGCGTAAATTGCCTTCAACTGAGAGGTCACGCTATCAATCCCTGGCCCAATGTTGCTTGCCAGACCTTGGATATGTGACTTCAGATCGATAGTTTCCTATCAGAGTTTGCCAATCTATTTGATTTCATTGAAGCAGTTCCAACAAATTGGAAACCTTGTCCTATTTCTCGCAAAATTCGAATCTCTAGAATCTTAAATTGGCTAAAAATGTCTGTCAAATTTAAACATAAATGTCTCTATGATGCTTTGTAAAATTGGTCTACAAATTGTTTATCGATATTTATAATTGACCAAGAAGGCAATTTTAGTTTTACCTGTAGTTCTGGTATATATGTATGTATATATATACGTATGTATAAAAATAAAATATAAAACCGTATCATAACCAGCAGCGTAGAATAGTGGTTAGCATATTATGATTTCGATCAGAGTGGTCACGGTTCGATTCCCACTAGTAGCTGTCGACCAGACCTTGGTTTGCGACTCCAGTTCGATCGTAATATATCAGAGTTATTACCTTGTACATATATACATATGTATGTATTTATTATATATACATTTGAAATTATAATTCGAACAGTAGTGACAAATGATAAAACACAAGCTCCATTAGGAGCTTCCTTTAGTTATCATAATATAACTCAGTCATAAGTTATTTCGGGATCTTTAGTAGGATCCATGGGACTCACGGATTTCCTGTATTGTTTTTGGTATCCTTTGGATCCCCAGTAGTCATTGGGATCTTTCAGAGTACTCAGTACGATTGTATCTTCAGTATGATGATCCTCGGGATCCAGAAGAATCCTCAGTACGATTTAGGGTAACATGTAACTCCATACGATTTATCATAAGTTTCTTATGATTTATCTCAAACGCAATGATTATGATTAGTTTTGAACGTTTTTTTTATCTAAATGTTTATTTCCATAATTCAATTTCCACAGTTCATTGCTGATGTATATTTGTTTATAAACAGATGAGGTGTCATGGGTAATGTCGAAATCTGGAATGTCAGGATTTGAATCCAGAAACGACACCATGCACAGAACTAATTAAATTATTAATTGACTTTGCACACATTTGTTTCATTACATTAAAATTAAAAAAAATATCATTTGCATAGTTTTATATGTAGAGTTTAAAATTTCCCGCATCGAATAAAATAGATGAAATTCAATTAAATCAGAAGTTATAATAAAGTTATATACGGCTAAAGTCAACACACGAGAATTGAAATACTGTATTGGCAAACAATATAATTCTAAACTTTCCGCATTCGAATCGGGAGAAAATAAAAGAAGGCGTACGTGATTTATGGGAAACGATCGCAATATGGAAAAATGCGATTTTTGGCATTCATCGATAAAAAAGAAATGAAAGCTTAACGATCTATGAAAGGATGTCATGCACAGGCAGCCTTAGAACTTGAAAACTTTTATGGATAACGAATTCTAGACTGCAGCAGTCGAACAGAGTGGGTCATACGAAAAAAATGAGGGTATGAGGAAGACCATGATTGATGGCAACGTGACAGAGTGTATTGTAGTACGAAAAAATGGGAAAATGTAGCTAGATTTTGGTAAAAAAGAAAACTATAAAAAAAAGTCATCAATATTACATTGTAAGAAAAGGTGGTCGAGTATTAAAATATTGAACGCTATTGATACTTTGTTTCATATCAAATAATCTTATTCGAATTAAGTAATATTTCCAATAGACAACGCGATGAATAATAACAATGTTCTACTCCATTTAGAGTCGAGACAAAAGTTTTAATTAAATACGGATACGACCTTTAAGAGCAGTGAACTCAATTCTCCGAGTCGTTAATTAAATACAAGAATATTTGAAATTATTTTCGGTAAAATATCATACCTTCGAAGAAACTTCTTGGAGTTGTTACATAAAATTAACTGGTTAGACTGTTACACATATGTACGTCATATATGTATGACGTAAATGCTTAGCCATTTTACTCATTTATAACAGACACTTTAATAAAAGGTATTTTTAAATTAGTTGTTTATTTTATGTCACGTTTGTAATATTTTTCAAAGATAGATGTAAGTATCTACACATAAGACATACATACATACTTTTATATATGATAATAATCTGAGCGACTCATTCAGTGATAAGTTAGCCGATTTTCTTTCGACCTTTGACAAGTTTTTGTGCCGGTTCCTCTTGACCAGTGTATCTCTGTGTGCTAACAATAAACGACCATCTGCTCTGCCACAAATCAAGAAGAGGAGAAAAAAAAAAAGAGTTTCTTCTGAGGCCCAAATTCGCCATCACAAGAGATGGCGAAATGTGTTACATAAAAAAAACTACTTGCAATTCATTAGGCGAGGCGACGTTTGCCTCATAACATTTTGACAATGGCAAAAAATGTCGAATATCTAATGTATTATATAACTTAATCAAATATGATTTTATTATATAGGTATGTTTGGGAATTTATGGTAAAAATATATATGTATATATATATATATATATATATATATATATATATATATATATATATATATATATATATATATATATATATATATATATATATATATATATAAATGGTAGATTTTTGTTTTTAAATATCGATGTATTCATTCCCTTAATGCATGTATGCTAAATTATAAACACATTAGTATACATTTCAGTTATAAATAAAACATGAATTTTCAAATGGAAACAAACGGAATTTTTTAAGAAAACTCATTAATGTAAAAGCAAAATATATTTTTATCGATTTGTATGTAATATATGTATGTAACATTAGAGAATAAATCCGATATACATTTAAAAGTTCCAGCGTGTTTTAAGGTCCGTTTATATTATTCAGCAACACACAGCACAGCACTGCACGGAATAGACTACTACTAATGATACTATAAGGCACTTTCATACTTGTTTTTGGACAAGCGCAAAGAAAAATTGGCTTACATTAACATTACAGAGCTTGACAATACGGTGTAACATTGCTTGCGTCTTATCGTTGAGTCAATATTGTCATAATACATATGACGTTCCTTAGCACGGGTGCACTCACCACTTTGACGTCACATCTTGGGTGAATATTACCACGATGGCCAAAGAAAACCGGCTCTGTTTGATACGTTTCGATGACATGTACTGCTGTATATTATGAAGAGATCGTTGCTGCTTTTTCGAATACGTCACATACACATTACGGAACATATTTTATTTATTTATTTATTTTATTAATTGAAAAATCAACAGACAGGATGTACAGAGATAGGTATAAAAAACACAAAAAGTAAATAAATAATATATGTAACACCCGAGTCCAATAATAGATTTTTACAAAAATGAAAAAGATAAATATAAGGAAAACAAATTAAAAAGTAAAGAATAAAGGCATGACAAAATATGTAGTACATTGCATAATTAAACTATAGTATTAAAATATTTGGAAAAGGTTATAAGATAGAATATAAGAAGAAATTGAAATTTACAAATATAAAAAACAAATGAAAAAGGTAAATACAAAATAAACAAATGAAATGGAAAGGAATGAAAGCTATAATATGATTAAATAGCACATTACATAACTAAACTAAAGTATAAAAATAATGGAAATATTGGAAAAATAGAATAGAAGAAAAAATGAATCAATCGGTCAAGATTCTCTTGATGTTAGACCTGAATTGATGTAGGGAAATACCAAACAGATCAACCTCATTCAGCTCTCCGTTAAACATACGATAAACGCGCTGCAGATAAAAATATTTTTGGGAATTAGTATTGAAAGGATCAAGTGAAAAGAGTGTAACGCGTCTAGGGTATCGAACTGGGATTCTGAAATTAACCTTATTCAGTAAATCAGAACAATCAAGGAAACCATTTATGAGCTTAAAGAAGAATATAGCATCAGAATGTCGTCGCCTGACAGAAAGATTGTTAAAAGAAAGGATTTTTAAAATGTCGGAAACAGTAGAATGGGTATAGGTAGGAAAAAGGTAGCGTAAGGATTTAATAAATTTAAGTTGAACTTTCTCAATACAATTAATATGGGATAAATAAAAAGGTGACCAGATAATTGAGGCAAATTCAAGGTGAGACCTTACAAAGGAAAAATAAAGAAATTTTAGTACATAAGGATCATTAAAGGGTTTTGTTGAGCGGAGTAGGAATCCAAGAGATTTAAATGCTTTGTTGGTAATAAAAGAAATATGTTCAGAGAAATCTAGTTTATTATTGAGTATTACACCAAGATCCTTAATAGAAGATGACGTGTTAAGGATTGAATGATTTAATTGATATTGATTAGTAATAATTGACTTATTTCTAGTGAAATTTAAAATAGAGCATTTTTCTAGATTAATAAAAAGATCATTATTTAAACAATATATAGAGAATCTATCTAGATCTTCTTGTATCTTATGACAATCGTCTATGGTGTATATAGGTTTGTAAATTTTTAAATCATCAGCGTAAAGAAGTATAAAGGAATGTTTGAAGATGTATGAGATATCATTAATATAGAGTAAAAAGAATAAGGGACCTAAATGCGACCCTTGTGGGACACCGGAAGGAATATGTCTAAGTGATGATCTAAAACCATTGAGAATTATGATTTGGTGACGATTTAGTATATACGAAGAGATCCAACGAAATAAATTTCCTCGGATTCCAAGGGACCAAAGTTTATTGAGTAAAAGGTTGTGATTGATTTTATCAAAAGCTTTAGAGAAATCCGTATAAACGACGTCTATTTGGATTCGTTTGTCCATATAAGATGTGAGAGTACTAGTGAAATTAAGCAGGTTAGTCTCTACCGATCTCCCCTTAAAAAAACCATGTTGTTCAGGTATAATGTAGTTTTTGAAATTGGAGAAAAGGAAATTATAGATAATTTTTTCAAAGATTTTACTAATGACAGATAGTTTAGATATAGGACGGTAATTCTCAATAAGATTCTTATCACCTTTTTTAAAAATAGGGGTGATGTAAGATAATTTCCAATAGTCAGGAAATTTACCGTTCGACATAGAAAGATTGAAAAGACATATGAATATGTCCTTATTCAATGTACTAAATAATATTACGCACAGTTACCAACTTGAGCTGTGCTAGTATAAATGAACCTTTATAAGAGAAAAACAGAATACAGCATAACAATCGGCAAATGGGCCAACAGTAGTAGGTTTATCTTTGTCTCAAAATATTCTACATTTCAATTCTGTATTTGAATCACTCAGATATATTCTGTATTGGAATCATTTAAATACGATTAAAAGAGTTTTTTTTAAATGAAACTGTTCGATACACGGAATTTGATGGTACAAGTTTTCAGCGACATTTTTTTTTGTGTAAAGCGAAGAATGTGTGTGTAAAATTTTGTATAATCAGTCTTTTTATCTTTAGCATCAAGGATATAAAAGAGAGACTCGCCGTGATATAAAATAAGATCTATTTCATTTTACCACGAAAATATTTGAATACATGTTTGTCGTTGAAGATAAATATGAAATTTTCGTTGAAAAATGTGTGTGTATTTTATGAAAGTGCACACGTACTATTCTGTACAGAATGTATCGATGCAAAAAGTGGAAGCCACCTAGATTTTTATACAGGATATGGAAGGTGGTCGGGAAATGTCCGGAAATTCAATTTCACCAGACGCATAGGACGCAGCTGGTATTTCCACTTATTTTGTTTTTTACGGCTTATTGTTGACAAAATGACACGGAAAATGTAAAACCCCAGCTTTATGGTAATGTCTAGTGCAAACAGTGATGGCTTTCTGAAAAGATTTACGGCTTAAGAGAGTCTGCGGTCGGACGCAGCACTCGAACGCCTCCATAATCCCAAATAAGTCTTTTGTCGTTCGATTTAATTTCGTACTCCACCCCTCTTGCTGATCTTCATCTCGGAAAGAATGTGAAGCGCCGTATTTGTGACTGAAATTAAAATGGATATTTTTAATAATGCTTTTTCCACCGCATCAAAGGGAATCGCGGGACGTGGAGTGAAAATTTTCGTCCGCGTTATGATTTTTACATTTTGCTAAGGAGATCACGGTGTGCTCGTTCCGGGGAAACGATGGATTTCAAATGAATTATACATTGCCTTATCTGCCCTTTGTGCGTGTGTAATAATACATAATAAAATACATCCAGTTTCAGGATCGTGAGCGACGAGGTTTTCCGGCATACCTAAGTCCCGTCGTTTTCATTGTCGGAACTCGCCGAAAACTTCATACGCAAATACGTACATACATTCTGCATATTATTTAAGCGCAAAATTTATTTATATAGAGAGAGGAAGGAGAGGATATATGCAAAGCCGTTTTTCTTTTTGGTCCTTAGCGCGTGAAACGTCAAAACGGAATAGAATCCGTGATAGGAATGCGAGGTAATGTTTCGTTTTTTCTACATACATGCGCGTAAAACCGGAGAACGTAAATCAAATACCGCGATAAAAGAACAAAGCATATCTTTTCCTTTTGGTGTGACGGCAGTAAATGCGGGCTGAATGGAATTCAAAGGATTCGGTTATAAATAAGAACTAAAAATGTAGTCCCGATTGTGGTAACCACACGTGAGGTGGAGCAGACAAACCGACCCCATTGTATTGTTCTCCGTACTAAAACCTCCAGCTACGAATACTTGTGTACTACAGAATTATTATTCACATTATATGATATATAAACAAGTACATACATATAATTAAAAAAAAAAACGAAACGATGAAAATATTCCTCGTATTATTCACACAAAAGATAAAATACACCAATCAAAGTCTCGATGTTTCATTTATCAGAGAAAATAATATGAAAATTTCCCGGTACAGCTCTTTATGAAGCGAAATATTGTGCCATATCGTTATAATAAGTATAATATGTGTATGATATTACATATATGTATGACATATTCCAGAAAACATGTATTATTAAGGTATTGTTCGGTTGTAATGTATGGCGCAATGCAATACAATGGAATACAAAGCATTCAGAATATATCGAATTTCAAACGTCGTAAATCAAAATTAGCTTAAACTTGTTGATTTTAAAATTTTCGCAAGCTCCATTGTCATATTTTATTATATATTGTTAAAATTGTCATGAGTTTTGAAAAGTTTTATTTCAAGATATGTACATACTTACGCATGTACATTTATTAAAGAGCGTGTTTGTTTCAAACAATCCTTATTTTATATACGGCCACGACCTACAAAAGGCAAATGTACTTTTCTTTTGTACTACTTTAAGTAAGCGATTCGTATCTAGTCAAAGGATAAAGCTTTTGTTTGGGACTGGAGAAATACATTGACGCAATTTAATGGCTGCTCATTATCCATTTTAATAATAAAACAGCGAAAATTTACATAATTGAATATAAGAGAAAGTGTAAGATATTTACATATATGTATGTATGTATGTATATGCATATATTTTCAAATATAATCAGAAGCGACTTAGTTGCGCAACCAGATCAAATGTATTGTATGGAGCATGCCACACCGAACAACTCACTGGTTGCCTATGAAATAAAATCAGCATATTGGGGTTCAACTCCTTGACAAAGAGAAGATATTTATTTCTTTGGAAACATTTCGTAAAATTATTAAGAGGAGAGATTCACAATCCCACTATCGTGACCACTCCGCTCAAAAGTATAATATGCTAACCACTGGTCGACGCTGCTGGTTATGATAAGGTTTTAAATTTTATTTTTATAATATTGTACATATTTGTATGTATACATGTACATATACCAGAATTGTCTAACAGGTCAACCCTGCTGGTTATACATGTCTGTATGTAAAAAGAAAGTGAGGTTTTTAAAATTTTCTATTAATATTGGAGCGTGGACGAATTGAGAATTTCCGAAATCAGAGAGAAAGTCGCAGCAAGTATGTAGTAGTAGAGGTATTTTCTCGTTCTTGATCCATCGACGAGTCAGCTCCAAATGGAGCACTGAATATTGATACACAGCGTGTGCTCTCACTCAGCGGGTACTAACAGATAGGTCATTGGTCGATGCGTCGCGGCACCTTATTGGCTGTTCTATGCAGCTCGTTCATACGTCGAGGACTTCTTGGCGCTAACGCGAGATCAGGTGATCAGCGCTAGTAAACCAATGATCGACGAGCACCAATCACTTATTCTCTACGTTACAATACTAACATTATTGAATGATGCTTTGTAATAATAAATTAATCTGATGAAGTACAGTTTTAAATACAACAAAGTCTAACTTTCGTAAATGAGCATAATAAATTCACTTAGTTTTACATAATGTGAAGGTCATTCTAATTTATGTATATACTATTCAATTAAATTGTGTGTTGATAAAATCATAAACACGTGTGCTGGTTTCGAATGCCTAGTTTGGCGTGCCATACGGAGCAGGTTCAATTGCCACTTTATACACTTTATCCTGCTATGGTCAGTGTGGTTTTGAGTTCAAGTCACACTGGTTGCTACTTTCCAGACCTTTGGTTTGAAACCAAGTCGGTCGTTTCTTATCAGAGTTTGCCAATTTTTTTGATTTTCATTGAAACGATTCCTGCAAAATTGGCTTTCCCTCCCCATTTCTCTCGCGAAATCTTGGGTTATTGTGTTATATCTCAGGTTTCTCTCCATACATGTCTTTGTGGATTTTTATTGTATATAAATTCGTATTGTTACATGAAAATGTTATTTATTGATGTTTGTCCATTGGCGGCTCGTCTATATGGGCTGCAGGCTACAGCCCTCCCAGTTTAGTACAAATGCATGCTATTTTTGCCGTCCACATGGGCTGCAGGGCTGCAGACCTCCCAGCATAGTATATATGCATGCTATTTTTGTCTGCATTTGATCACCGGTATGGTTAACGAGCTACTACAGCCCGATTAATCTCTGCAGCCCCCTCCCCTATGAATTCTCACGAGCCACCACTGTGTTTGTTTGACCATAGATGTCATGTATAAGTTTCGATTTATGTGATAATTATGTATTAAAATATATATAATATCTTGAGTCTTAAACTGTTTAGCAAACTTGTCGTTTTGGAGCAATCTGTTAGGCGAGTGTGCACAGAGAAATGGTATATTAATAGAAGTGGCTTTAGGCGTCATATTGTTGTCAAGTGATGATTGTCCACAGACAATCCTAAATAATTTTAGCATCAGTCGTATTTGATGCTTGGTGCTCGACGTATGTCGAGATAAAAACTTCCCTGCTTGTTTATATTACTCGCAAGATAGGAAAGCATCAGTAAAAATTGCACGATGCATTCGAAAACACACAACAAACAACATGGGATACATTTTTATAAGCAAATTGATCCGATTGTATTCCGTGCGTTGTAGCGTATTTATTGAGACGTACCGCGTAATATTGACAACAGTTATTTATTCGTAAGGGCCCTTCTATTATTATTACATTTCTCTGAGTGTGCATGATTAATTGAAAAATAAAATGAAATATCGAGAAGACACTTATGTGATAAATTTATCAGAGTGTCATTCCGCCACTCTTATCACGCGTTCCATTTACATACATCTGTCTAATAATAGAACGTCTAGCAGTGAGAAATGTTGAATTCTTTCATAGCGAACTGGCTCGTTCTAAAAATACTCGCATAAAGAGGTCTTTTATCGAGTGGATTGGCGTTAATATTCACAGGAAATATTGACAAAGTGGTACGACCGAACATTCGACGAGGGCGAACGCATGTGCTCATGAATGATTCACGCTCGCGGTGGTTTGTCCCTTTTGCAGCTCGCGATCGCCAAAAGCCA
Source organism: Arctopsyche grandis (assembly GCF_051622035.1). NCBI lineage: Eukaryota > Metazoa > Arthropoda > Insecta > Trichoptera > Hydropsychidae > Arctopsyche > Arctopsyche grandis. The sequence goes on from NC_135364.1 coordinate 8,135,301, forward strand.
AACCGCTCTCCGAGTCGCTGGGGTCCAAAGGGGATGCTGGGTGGGTGGATGGGGGGTGGGTGGTAGGGCAGAGGGTCGCAGACCAGACCTCGACCCTAAGTCCATGCGGGATTGTGGGGTGTTACCAATCTTGCGGATGATATATACGCGCTACGAGACGCAGGGTCCGCTTCAAAACCCCGGAAAATTCACGACGATTTTCCCAATGAAAATTGTATTAAAAACCATGCGCTGTGTACGAATCCGAGCGAGTGTGATTCTGTTTGTATACTAGCTGAATTTCCTGGTGAAAGTTGGAAAAAATGAACTATTGGGAACATTTTTAAGAAGAGTTAATAAGTTTGTGAGATAATATGGCAAATGTGAGTGTTTTATTGTATTGAGAAATTTCGTTTTATTTATTTATATAATTTTAGCCATCTAGTCAATTTTAGCTATTCGTCTGGCAGGCAGACGGATCAAGAATAATAAACTAACTCTACCACCTGCTGCGTCTTTTATTTCGATCTTAGAAACCTATCTACACATCCTCACTATAGTATTTTCAATATCAAATTTTTCTTTGGAGCTGAGTTGATGTCTTTATGATTTTATTACATACTTTTGTTGATTTATGTAATAAAATCATATTATTTTATTAATTTTTATGCATATAGAGATTTCATTTTTCCGTTCCAGCACACAAGAGAATCGAAAAGGAAAAAAAAAATCAGGATATTTTACTAATTTTTTTTTGGAAGTAAATGACGATTCTGGATTGATCATTTAGCAAGTAAAATCTTCTTCTTAGTGAAAAATACCATTTTTTTTTTCCAAATTTAAGGTTTTTCCATTTTTCAAAATGGGATAAAATTTATATATTTCAAATTATTGCCGAAAAGATGAATAAGATATATTCCAATTTGATATTGTATAAAATAAATATTGATATAGACATATTATTTGAAGATTTAAGATCAATTTATACGAGGAGCTTTATGAAATGTAAACAAGTTCTGCGTAAAAAATTCGAGAGTCGGATACATTTTTCCTGATATAAATAACATACTAAAAAATAAATTGAAGTTTGTTTTTATGTACATACATATGTATGTTCTTTCTATTGGAGCTGTATTTGCTCTTACGCTTCTTTTCTTGGAAAAATATGTAAGTTCATTTAATCATACGTACATATGAAATGTCAATGTTGATCTTCGTATAATTCCCGTATATAAAATATTCGTTCATAAAATTAAAAAATACTGTTTATTTGACATGTTTATAATGACTGTTTATAATGAAATGTATTCGAAACATTTTGAAATATTTGTTCGACTTTTGACCCAATGATCAAAGTTAATAGTTTTTATATTTTTATAGAGTTAATAAAATATAATAAATAATTCTGTTTAAAAGAAAATCTACATATGTATTGTATAATATTTGAAAAAAAATAAATTAGATTTTTTGATATTCTATTTTGGAGTAAATGGATACTTTTCAAATCGAAAATGCGCATGAGTACATGAATCATATTTATTTGCGTTGAATTCGAAAAACGGAATATTTTGAATATATTATTGGAGTTTTGCGATAGGGACATTTTGAATTATATTCTAGCAAAACCTATTGAGACGGAAAATGGTTTTCGAGATTCATTTTCTTCTTTTCAGAAAGCAAAGTACTTTGAGAATTGATTCATTCTTCACATCACCACTTTAGACCCATTTTATCACACACTCGGAGCTGACCCTATTTTTCGACGATAATATTACGCAATATTTTGTATATAAATACATATATTATCGAAAGATTCTGCACACGAGTATATACGCTTTCGAACTTAAATACAGAGTCTATGTAGTTGCTTTTAATAATACATTTTCGTGTTGAACACACAAAGTTCCGCGTTGTCTTTCCGGTCGAAAGAAGTCAAACAATAACTCGCGCCGACTATGTCTGCGGTGAATTTTTGTAATAAACTCATACAAAACAAGTCGACAAGAACAACGATATACCCGAAACTAGGGACATCAGGTGCTGGCTGGAGTAAAAAGAAAAGAAAAAATCTCGCACAACAGTGTCGAGGCTTCCTTTGACCGTATTCGCTGAAAAGAAATCCGAACAAGTTTTCCCTTGACTACGTACGACGGCGTCTGGCGCTGGAAAACTCTCTCTCTTTAGCAACGAGAAAATATTTCCACAGTTTTCCGGAACGGGCAATTGAACGGAGCCTTCACGACCGAGTTAAGTCTTATCACCGGATGCGGGAATATTTCTCGCATCATCACCTACTTTCTAATATAAAACGTCGATTAAGCCATCAACTAAAATACGCATTTAAAAGTTTAGTACTAAAAAGAAGCCTCTTGGAAGTGGCGTTTAAAATTGCGATTGCACACTATGATGACATATATGTATATGGCAAAGTATTTGAAATATGATATACATAAAAGTATTTCAATGCTTTCAATAATTCATTTAAAATACCTCGGAGACAACATTTAAAAGCTTGGAAGCAAAATCTTGAGACTATTTTATTATTTTATCTTTGTATATGTCATTTTTTATCATACATATGTAGATGTAATAGGTCGCTCCAAAGCGAAACCTAATAGCCCAACGTGTACATAAATAACATTCTACAATTTAGTTATATTTAACAATCAAAAAATTCGGATTTGCGAGAAATGGACAAGAGGATGTCGATTTTATTGGATACGTCACAAAAGTTAAATTAGATAAAATTGAAAAATCTAACATAATTAAATTACTCGATTCTAGCTGGAATTTGAACACCGGATATTTTACTGGTTAACCAGTGAGCTACGCTGTGCTAATCTACTGCTCAAATGATCCAATGAAGTGTTTATAATATGCGAGTGTTTAAGGCATATGAGAAAAAAAGCTCAAAAACCAATTTACAATTTTAGATTTCTACATTATCTATAAGCAAAGTATCTATAGAGAAATTTTGACTGATTTGTACTCAGAATCCATGGTTAATGTGATAATTATTATGTTTTTTCTTATCATACAGTCCTATCATACGTGCCATGTCAGGAATTATCAAAAGGCACGTATGGTTATATTTTTTTTACAACAATATTACAGTACATTATATATATGTTTGTATACAATACAATAGAGAAATCTATGGACAAACTGCTACAACCGACCAATGTTAGATATACAGCAAATTTGCGAGAAATACATTTTTACAGAGTACATATTGGTAGTATATTTATAAGAATCAACAAATTGAAGATGCTAGAAACTAGAATTTGTGAGAAACAAGGGAGAAGATACTAAGAAAAGAATTTATTGGATCGTCACAACAATTAAGCAATATGAATCGGAAAATTCTAGCAGGAGACGGTCGATTTGTGTTTTAATAACAACCAATATTTCGCCAGCAGCTTATTTGGCAAGGACTTGAACCTACGACCTCTCTACTGGTAAACAATGGCTTTTCCAGTGAGCTAAGCTATGGACAGTCTTTGTTGATTTTTTGGATACTGTTTTAGGAAACACTTATTATAAATAAAGAGAATATTTCAATTACGATAAATAATTCAAAAGCCATTAGCTAAACATACATGCAAACATATTTGAGAGAGATATGCACGTAGATAACATGACGAAAACAATATACGGTGCATTCATTTGAAGCACTTCCATTGTCACATTGCACGCAGTGGCCGTATTGTTCATTTATGAAAAGACACGTACATACATATATACACAGCACTTAAAAAAATTCTAAATATTAAAAGAGAAAATCAAATTTTGCATCACGTTGCCCTCTTTATAGAACGATAAAAACATAATAAATAAACGCGCTAACATTGTTTGCTGTACACAATGAGGGTGAGGGGGGTGAATTTCGATCCATTAAACGGCCTTTTAGCAGCAGAAAAAATAAAAAATAAAAACAAAAAAAGGCGCGGCAAGTCGACCGCGAAGATGCATAATGGCGTGAATATTCCGCGTGCAAATTTCAATGCAATTTCGCCAGGAATGATGTAACCAAAACACGACACGTAGGTGAACGAACAATCGTAAATAAAGCGGTCGATTGTTTCGGGCGACGACAAAAGGCATCCCCCCATTCGCAAGAGCGGAATGCCTAAGCGTGCCCTGTTAAAACTAACTAAACAACCCCGAGAACAAAATGGACAAATAATTCAGCGAGCCTTAAATCATTCAGGCCGGTCGTTTCGCAAACGACGGGGTGGTTGAAGTGGTGATTTTCGCATCACGAGTTCGTTCTGGCGTGAATGTGCAATACGAGGCCTCTAATCGCCGGACCGTCAAAGTTTTGGAAGCTGGGATCGCTCGAACGGGTTCGCCAAATCCGGGATCGAAGCTGTCGAATTGACCAGATGATATTCGAATTTGCGAAATTCGCGGTTATTAACCGTCCCGCCTCCGAGCTGGGTTGTAAATACCCCCCAATGAAGTTTCTAAATATTTTAAAATTATAGGGGTCAGAACCTACTGAATCGCCACTCTTGTCAACAATGATGGTTCCATGAAAAAAACACGACGAAGCTCACTGTTTAGCGATTGTTTACCAGTAAAGAGGTCGAATTCAAATCATGGCCGCAAATGAAAAAAATATTCGATTTCCTCGATGATTATGAGTACCTCAATCGCCGTTGGCAAGATCAAGATATAGGATAGTTGAAGGACTATTTGCCAAATGGATATTTGGCTGACGGACACAGGGCCGAACGGCCAAATATCCGGACGGTTAATAACATGAAGCCAACGGACATGTGACTGAATGAAAATTTTAATTGTTTGAATTTATAATATGAGAGATAATGAGAGCCGATAATGCAAATTTTATAAGATATAGTGTGAAAAAAAAATTATAGGCGGTTAAACAATTATAATCAGACAAAACGAGGGGGGGGGGGGGCAAAAAGTCAAACATATTATGTTACACGCTAGTGGCAAAGGGTTAGCTGTCACCGTCTCCAAAATTTTTGGATTCTTAAACGTGTTTATTACGATTACATTTCACCATCAAATTAGCGGCACTCAATTAAATCTCTATCGGCGGCTACACCTCGCAAAATAGCAAAGTTTCAAAGCGATCGGAAGAATGTAGGAATTTTGTCAGACTGATTGGCGAAGTGAAGATAATAAAAACCCTGTGAAAAGTATCAAACTTATTTGAAGTCGAGTGATTTCTGAATATTGTATGTGTTTTTTGAATTTCAATACACAATCGGCCAAATGCCTGTCCGGTCAAAAGTTTGTCGGTCTAATGTCCGCTCGGGTAAGTCTCCAATCAGTCAAAAGTCCACTCATGTTAAAGATTCCAATACCGGTACTGCTAGTAAAAAGTTCTACTGGTTTTTAGTCAACATTTTAGGTTCACTAGTGCAAAATAAACTACTGGTTAATAGTACCGATATAAAATAACTTTAATTTTATGTTTGTTGATTTTTTTTAACTGATTGAAAACGATTTTTAACTGATTGATTACCGATTGAAAACGTTGTATTGGCTAGTTTGTATTTATCAGTCGAAGAATGTGTCAACACTCAACATTATTTTTGACGCATTATCATGACGAGTGCATCATTATCATGACGAGTGCTTCATGAATCTAAAATCAAACGGATTTTCCTCCACTCCCCCACACAGTCTTGGAAGAATCCTGCTGGTCCGAATTTTTTGTTTTTTGCAAGCATTAAGCATATATATATATATATATATATATATATATATATATATATATATATATATATATATATATATATATATATAAGTAGGTTTGTCATTAATATCTCTATGTATAATATGTATACTGGGTTGGAGCGAAAAAAATGCGAATTTTACGATGGACCGCGTGGAAACTTACCCCCTTATAAAGAAACGTTATAAAAAATATCATCGATTTTATTCAATATCCCGTGTCTCCAAATAGTCGATTTATTTCCACAAAAACTTCGAAAAAGTAGGGTTTTTCATAAGTCATTTCTGTTAGAATACATAGTTTTGATTCTTTTACTATTAAAAAATAAATAAATACCTAATAGTAATCTATTGCAATTTGATTTGGTCGATCATTATTACTCCCATACAAAGAGTGCCACGCTCATAACGGTCATTCGAAGCGGTTTTTGTTTTCAAAAATCGCCATTTTTTTCATGTTTCTGAAAATAATATTGAGAGCTTACTTGGATATTGATCTTTATTAAAAAAAACTGGCGAAAAATGTGCGAATTTGATGAAATATAAGCAGTTCAAAATGATCTGCTCTATATATAACAAAAGTTTGTATATTTTTTCAGCATTTTTTATAAATTTCACATTGAAATATCAAGTATAGCTTCGTGAGATTTCAAACAAGGGCTTTGTATTCATTAAAAAACTAAAATACCAAATTATATAACATCATATTGTAGGCAGTAAAACGTAGGGTTTCATTAGAGTTAACGTTAATATTGATGCATTTTCATTTGCGAATTTTCACGCTCGGACTGATGTTGCAAATTTTAGCACTATACATACATAATATGATGTAATGAATGCACGCCACAAAATAGTAATACTTTGCCACAGGTGAACTTATACGGTTGATTTTATACAAGTGAAATAGCAGTGATAGATTCTGGTCGTTAGGTTGAGAGCTATATGTATGCTCTCGTTTATAAATCAATATGACAGATTTATGGTAGAAGTTTATAATTTGTCAACTTAACGACGACATTTGAGGCTTTTGAGGTAGACGTGCAACGGTGACGCAGCACTGATTGAATCATCTATCTAATTACCCTTATAGCCTAGTTAGCAAAATTAACTGACACGATAACCCAAGGTTAAATGTAATTACCATCGGGCAATAATTCACTATTCGAAGACCAATAACAAATTGGAGTCGTGCCTGCTACTATTTAGATTATGAATATGTTTGTATATTGCGTCGAATCACGACCGGGGGAGAAAAACATATTTTCATCGAAATAAATGTGACAATATTGGAAAAAGCATATTTTTTGCTGCCAAAAATGCGCATGAAAAATTATCCTCAAAGCGGCGAACTCGATCAAAAGTTGCAAACAGTATAATTGAGTACATTTTTGTACATATTTTGAGCCTGAATGGTGACGTTATATTATGATATTATAATACGTAATATATCGAACGATTGAATCGGTCGGTCTCATTTAAGCACAAACAAATTTGTATGAATCAATATTTGGAAAAATTTTACACTGAATATTTCGATGCATTTATCCGGTCATAAAATGTGACAAATCGTGTCATATTTTATACGACGTAGAAAACGCAGTGAAACGATAAATCTATATCTCGATAGGATTCAAGTTTGAGTTTGAAACCGTTCCGTTATTACCTCCCCGTTGAGCTTTTCCACGATTTCAATAAAGCCTTTGCAGCCATCGTCAAAGGCAAAGTTTCTGTTTGTCGTTCGCGTTGCCGTTAAAAAACACTGAAATTACAATAATGTCAAGCAAGAATTAATTAAAATACAAACGTACATATGTACACGTGAATATTCTCTTACATACATATAAACCTAGTAAGTTTATACACCTAGTAAGTCCAGGGACCTGAGGAATCGTGTTTTCTTTTCTCCTCCTGTGGCTCGCACAAATATGTTGGCAACATCTTTAATATCTAGAGCGATATATCTACTCAACCAGGTTGCTGGTAAAATTGACCTGATTAATGTAAGTTGTGCTGAACTGGTTGAGTGATTGTGGAGCAACGCTCGTGGTTGATTGTATCAATTACTAGGTAAACCCGACATGCGTTGCAATGCCACAATAACGCATGCAATTCCCGTTTCCGTTCCACAGACATTAAATTTTATATACAGATATATTTGTTGACGTGGGCCATCCGCTGTGTGTTTGTGGTACAACCCTGAATGGTCAGTACATTCGAGTGCGAGGTAGGCGTGGCGCGATTATTGTCACACTCGCGGCGTGATGCGTTGAAGGCATAACTTTACTTTATATTTGATAGCTTTACTTTCGCGTCAGTAAAATCGTAATTACGAATATTATTATTTAGAGGTTTTTTCCTGTTTTTTTTCACAGTAATGTTCTCTCATTTTCACTGCTTGAATTGGTGAAAATATATTTTTACTAGTGAGAATATATTATCACTTGAAATATGCTTTCACTGTAACATATACATATATATGTATATGTAAAAATAAAATAAAATATTACATTATTATATTATTATATAAAATATTATAGTTTAGTATTGTGGATTAGGTTGCTAATTTGTTTATTTTCGGTATTAAATCTAAATGAATGCGATCAGATGGTTGTTTCAATTATGATCGAAACTTTCAAATAGTCCAAGCTTTAAATAAATAAATACAATTATTGCTTAAAAATAAAAATAAAATTTATTTATTATTTCAAATTTATTTTAATTCATTTATATGATATTATTCACCTGAGATTTTTGATAATTTACAAATCAATCTAAGTAAACGTTCTTAAGGAAAAGTAACCACAGTTATATAATGCACGTATTTTTTTCATTTACCGGTATACCGGAAGTAGGAAAAATAATTTACCGTTTACCAGTTTATGAAATTTGACGGTAAGTCTTAAGGGAATATTTGAATGTTTAGAAAATATTTACATATTATTGTCGCGTGGACAAAGTTGAATCCATGTTTACATGTTACTGAAAATGAATTAATTTTGATGATTTTTTATGTGATTTTATATCCAATAACACATTTATATTCTAAGAATATAAATTGTGTTATATCGGAAATAGATGTGTATTTAATTGGTTGAAACCATTAATTATATAGTGATTATGGTAATCTACATACGTAAGAGATTTATTTTGTTTTCTTTTTATCTTTTTTTACGTTTTTCATTATATTATTATTTATGTAAGCTGTAACATATCACATACATACACATGTATGTATATATTTTGTAACAATAAGAAATATCCTGCTCAAAATTTTGACCAATTTTAACTCGGAACTCGATCACAGATGAATTTTCCATCGTTTTTGTGTGTCTGAATTTTAGAAAATTTGAGCACCGTTAATACCATCGAACTGAAACTTAAATAGTATCAGTTACTGAAATATTAATCGTTATTTTGTATTTCTATTTTCAAAATAAATTTACCGAAATTGGTACCTTTCTTTAATAACTTTTTAGATTCAATTATTTGTTAAAGGATTTTTCAAGCAAATTCAAGGATTGGACTGAAACGATTTTTCAAACAAAGGTTCGTTTTTACCAGCACATCTCAAGCCAGAAAATGCACGTTAAACAGCAGTACGAAAAATATTCTTCAGTACATTATTAATTTATTTATTTAAAGTTTGGACCATTGTAGCATTACAGGAAATCCTAATGCGCCACAATGGTCAAAAATATAACAGAAAAAAAATAATAACTAAATAAATTAGACATAACAAAAACAAAACAACTAATAATAATAATAATAATTACAAATTATAAAAAACAACAAAGAAGGGAATGTCTTATAAAAGAAAAGAGAGAAAGAAAAATATATATAAACATTTTTATATACATAGAGAATAATACATTTATACATAATCGTAAAAAAAAACAGTAGCAATTATAATAGCAGATACATAAAAATATCAAATATAAAATATAACATAAGGAATGCCTTGCACCTACAACCAGTTCCAATAAATAAGAACCAACTGCAAATACAAAACATCCCCTGTGAGGCCCAAATTGAAGGGAGTAAATCAAAATTCCACTCATAAATCACAATCAATCATGAAAACAATGATGAGCGCAGACTACCAGATAAATGGGTTAGAGTAATATCCGACAATTTACGCTCACTAAGGTGGAACATATCACATTCAGTCTCGGTAGCAACGATTTCATTAAGAAGTGGAATAGCTCTTGGAATAGGAGCCATTCGAAAAATAACTGTAAGAAATTATAAATGGACACATTCATATATTCTGTAATGTGTACGTGTCGTATCCGAAACAGCTTTAACTGACCCGCTCTATACATATTATACAGCAGTACGTGTAACCGAAACGTATCAAGCAGAACCAGTTTTCTTCGTTAATGTGGAATATCACGCATGACGTAAAAAATTCAAAGTAATTTATTTCTAAAATAATAATGGTAAATTTTAAACAAAGTTGCGCAATGCTGATCTATGCAACCACTTTATTAGGTATTCTTTGAATATTTTTTTGTTTTTCTTTCACGTTGTTCACGCGTACACGTGTAATTCATCAACGTCAGTCGTGTTTAATGGGTCGGATTAGAGTGGGCTACCAGCTTAATTGTGCATTTCATTAATGTGGCTTTTCTTTCACGCGCGGCTAAATTATACGCGAAAGCGTCCGTCGATCGTTTCGATGCGAAAAAAAAACTGTCGGAAAATTCAGGTAGCCGTAATTACGGTAATTGGACCGGGTGAAAAATGAACGCGTGGATTTTCATCAGGTCACTTCGAATTTTCGCGTCGCACTTTTTCAACCGGTGTATGATTGATAAACGAGTGGAAGAGTTGTCAGTGCATTTGCGCTAATTGGAAAATGGACTTTTTAGTAAGATTTCCCCGACTGTGAGCTTGTCGAAATTAATTCAATCTAATATGATGGAAAGTTCAAGGCGTGCTAAGTTTTAATTAATCGGATTACGTTTTGTCTGATGTGGACTACTTTAGTGGTGCATGTAAAAGTTTATTTTGAATTTATATCAAACATAAGATGTTATAGTGAACGAAGTACGCAGACAGCTTTTCTAGGAAAGCTCTTTCAATATTCTTAGAATGATGTTAGGATGCTAAAGCTAGAAGCTCTTCAAGTTTGAGTTTTGTGCAGTGGAAGCAATGTTGAGATTTCAAAAGAAAATTTTAAACAGAAGTTTTATATTAAGTCTGGTATATGTTTATTTTCATTTAATCCATATTTGGTTCTGAGCGTAGTTGATTTCTATTTTTTAATAACTACCATATAGTGTATTAAGAATTAATTATAGATAGTAGTAATTATGGTTATGATGGTTGAAATTTTGTATGAAACAATTATTATCAGATAAAAAAAACGGATGTGACCAACCCATAATTTTCTGATATGATCTATGTATTTTTTTGATTTTTAAATGCTTTTTATTATTACGAAATTGTTCACAATACATGTTATATATTTTTTAATAGCTACTGATCTACTGATCATTTTCTATTTTACAATTTAATTTAATTTGGTTAGTAATCATAGTATTATATTATTCTAATGTTAATCTATAGCATAATAGGAAAAAGAGCTCAAAAACCTATTTACAATCCTTATAAATGTTCATAATACATCTAATACATAATATTAATTAAAGCCTCTCTAAAGTCGACGACCTAAAGCAGATTATGTTTAGGTAATCTGTGTTTATACCTGAAGGGTATAGAAATTTTGTTGTAATCACCGAGACTCATCACAAGTGTGTAAGTATGCTTATTAGTGATTCAAACGGAATATTATGATCTATGTATTTGAAGAATATAAGAAGTATAAAAAACCGATTTTTAATTTGAGTTTGAGCACTGATGTATGGAAATTCACACAAGACAAAAGTTCTACTTCCGGTTTTTGGATTTTATGTTGATTTGATGTTAAGTAACAAAAGTTTATTACTTAACATCATGATAAATATGTATTGTAGCATATGCTATAGGGAGCCGCCATTATAATAGATACTTGGTTTTCAAGGATTATCTCCAGGCTTAAATGCTGTCGGCTAACAATGGAGACCCCCGAATGGACTTAGTGGTCGGTAACGGCACTTCCCGCTAGAGTTCTTCCTCGCGAAAGCGTGGGACTGCATGACGAGATCGTGGGACTGCATATCTGGTACGTGACTATAATAATAGGAGTCGAGGAAGATGCACTGAGCGATCTTCCTTTTATAAGCAGGTACTTTGGCCATACCAGGGCATTCTGGACGGAGAACTGGCCGTGCGTGGATCTCCTTAATCACCCAATAAACGCTGTGAAGCGACTTTGGCCTTTTATTTGGATCCTCCACCCACCCCTACGCAACAATATTTTAATTATGAAATATCTTGATATTGAAATAATTTAAATGGTTAAAATAAAATAATGAATTATTATTTAAAAAAAAATTACTACGTACGGTTTACGTATTTACATTTCTGACTTTTCTCAGACGAAAATCCTACTTATTTTTATTTATTTACATTATGTACATTGACAAAAGAATTATATTTCTATATTAAGGAATTTTTCGTGAATTAAAACAAACACATATAAATAAATAAAACACATAAAATTAATAAAACACATATTTAAAGGCTCAAAAAATAGTGGAAGAAAATATACCATACCAAAACACACACACACAATTTTTTTCTAGATCAGTGAATCCGAATCATTCAAAATCTCGAGTTCGAATTTTCGCATGATAACAAAACTAATAAACTATTGTTATTATATACGTACATAGATAAATTCGAAAATGATTACTAGTTCAGTTACTATTATAAAAGCCTTGAGACTAATTGTAAACATGATTTATTTTTATAAAAAGCATTTTAAAATCAAACATAACCTTTAAACTTTTGCCGAAAGAAATTGATATATAATTAATGTTCATCGAAAATGTTTGATCTTCGTTGGGATAAGTTAAATCCACGACTGATGAACAAGTGTTTATCCTTCGCTGATGAACAAGTGTTTAATTAGTGAGATATAATGTGACTGAACGGCAACAAAAAATTGAAAAGTTTTAATTGGAAGTTTTGTATAAAAAATTTCAAATAAAAGGAAGAAAAAATCCGTCTATCTAAAGTAAATTTTATATAATAATAGATAAAAGTTTTTTCTGACTAAAAAAACTTTAGTGAAAAAAACCAGACACGAAATTTCAACGTAAAGTTTATTATTCGTTGTTGCTAGAAATATAACAAAGAGTAAATATTTTTGCTCCTTTAACAAGTCAAACAGCGTTGAGGGAGAAGTTTTCACTTTAATTATTTTAACAGTCAATTTGGACAGAAGCGGCATGGAGCCGCTCTAACTTGAAGGGTTTAAGGGCAATTTTCTCGTTGAATCCTGTTATGGTGAATGCGAGAGTTGACTGGCAGACGTATCAGGACACGGCCCGTCGAAAGTCGTAATTTGTTTTTAGTTGACTCCACTTTCGTGTTTGTAATTCAGCTGGCCACCGAGTTAGTTGGAAATTAATGGGAAATTAGCACCGAGTGACCCACAGAAGGTTTGGGTCACTTGTGCTTAATGGAGCTTTCGAGGAAAGCTACAAGCTTAAGTGTACTATCGCTGAAGTGTGATATTTGGAATGCAAGCGAATTGTTTCAAACACACATCAAAAAATTCAATTAACTATGCAACAATCGAATAAGAAAGCACACGTGCTGTACATATGTACACACATACATATATGAGCTTTTTGTAGAGCAACTTTATATTGTTTCAAATAGCTCGCCAAAGAGAAAGTTTAAAAATGAAAAAAGTTGAAAATTTATTTTTAATTGTAGGCGAACTTTCCTCGAGAATTAAACTATCGTAAACGTGTTTGAAATTTAAATAAAAAAAATTGTATACAAGTATTCAATTTCAGACGATTCGGTATTATGTACTTTTGCGAAATATCAATTTTGGTTTAATCCGTAAAAGCATTTAAAAGGTAGTTAGCTTAATTCCGTATTTAAATTAAATGGATAAAAGAAAACAGTGGCCGGGAAATTGCGGAAATTTTTCCCGCAAAATTGAACGAATATTTTGCACGCGCGTCGACTAACCGCAATTCCGGAAAAACGGTAGTGTAATATTTGAAACTCGCAAGTGGCGCCTGTAAATTAAATATATTTGATATGAATAGTGAAAAATATGAGAAATTCGATTCGGTGGAATATTCAAAACTCAATTTTTTATACGAAGTATATATAATATAATTTCTATTTAGACATATGTATGTTATTCTTAAATACATATGTACGTTCTTGGGTTCCTGCCCGGGTCAACCCGGGATAAAATTCGTGGAAAATCACGGAGCTTTCGATGTGCCGGGAATTCATATCTCGGATACCGGGAAAAATATTTCAATCAATACTTTCTTTACATGGTTTGATAAAGGTGAATATATACCTTACGATAAAATTATTATGAAGCGAGTGTATCTCTCTTGTATTGATGATTCCGCAGTGGAAGAAAATCTTTTAGATTCTGATTAAGATGAGACAGTTGTGTGTTTGAAAATGAATGAAAAATAAAATATGGACCAAAATATAAAATAGCGTAAATAAAAATAGCCTCGACTTTAAAATATAAATAAAAATATATGTAAATGATGACAGGAGAAAAAACAGACAGTCAGAAAAAATTTAAAGAGCTTTTTCCATTGCTGTAAATACTTTTGCCAAATCTAGAAATAGGCATTCGGATTCTCATTTAAATATTTAGAATTCTTACGAAGCTATTTCAAATAAATTTTATAATTAAATTTTTCCATTTTATAGATATGAGTCGTTATATTTGAAAGTGGTGGGAGTCCAATTGTCAGTTCCAAAAAAATTATTTCTGTTATATTCTGACTAAATTCACAATTTCCTATCACTTCTTTTATTTCGATATTTTCAGAATCTCAGAAAGGTAGAATAAACTAATTACAGGCCACGAGTATTTTTAAATATTGTTAAACGAAAAACATTATATTTAATGTTAGCGAAATATGTATTTCTCGAAATGAAGAAAAGTGGTCGTCTTCCACTTTCAAATATAGCGGCTCATATATTGTTTATTTTTAAAATAAATATTCATAAGAAATAAATTGATTTGAAAAAAATATGTTTTTTTATCATATGTCCCGGGATCCTGGGAATCCCGTGCTCCATCCCATGTCTCGGGAAATCAAAAACCCTAATACGTACATATGCACATATGTAGATTCGCAATTTCCAACTTCTATCATTGGATTACCATCTTGCTATAAAAAAATTGTGTTTTCAAAACAAAAATTCAAATCATTCAGTAGACTTATTTAATTTTCCTATAAGAGTTTATTTCTACTGAAAATTACTGGGAAAATATAAAAAAATTTCCCGAATGTAGCTATGATATGGTCCTTTGCGAATACCAACAATTCAAAATCGGTCGATTGATTAAAATCTAATTAAACACTATTACAATTTAAACACACAAATCGTTATCGTGATTAAACGTTTTATTGTAATAAGTCATAAGTAAGTGCTTTCAAGAATAAAAGGCTTCTAATAAACGTTTTAAGGATGAACGATGTGTATGCATGAATTTAAAACAATTTAAATAAACTTATGTAGAATATAATATTAATAGTTTTTGTGTTTTTATTATATTTAAAAAGTAAAAGAAATTAAAACTAAAATTTATCGTAAAAAAATACCTATACACGTAAAGCATATCTTTCATTATCGGTGGCTATTTTCGTATTAATAAACGAGCAATTGTTGAATTCTTTTTAATTTGAAATCTGATCCAATTTACTTAAACAAAAATAAAAACCAACTTCTGAGAAACTCTTTTTGTCATTTAAATGATCAAATTCAATTTCACAAAGATGAAAACAAAGCTTTTATACCTACATACATAAATGTATATTATGAATCGAATGTTAAAAATTAATGATTTTGCAATCCAAATCAATAATTACATGCATTAAATACGCCGGACCTGGCAGTATATTCAGGTTGAAAATAATTGAATGTATGAAATGTCAAATGAAATTTGGAATACCATTTTGTATATGTATATTATTTTAGCGCTTTTGAATCTGCTATTTTCACATATTGAGAATTTCTGACTTGAATAACATGGGGTATGTAATTTTGGAATGATATTATACATAGTATGTAGTTACATTTCATTTGACTAAATCAAGGTTTGAATATATATATATATATATATATATATATATATATATATATATATATATATATATATATATATATATATATATATATATATATATATATATATATATAACTTGATTGCGATCCCCTTGTTCTGAACGGTCTTCAACGAAAGCCACATAGGTACATATGTTTGAATTAGACGCATGTGTTTGCATATACATACATATAATATATATACGTACGCGTCTACATAGTATATATATATATATATATATATATATATATATATATATATATATATATATATATATATACGTATGTAATAATAAGTAATAATAAAGCCAGATAGATTAATTGAAATTTTGATGTTCATTTAATTCCACATTTTCTAGGTCAACGGATTCTTACATTGACTAGTCTCTCGCCGTACGACTCATGCCCTGAATTATACCCCGTCTAAAGTGAAGATTTAAGACAGATAATAAGGGTATCGCCATCAAGGACGGGTTATTTAGCAGTCTGAAGAGGCTAGGGTTCCGAGGAGTCGAGTCTCGACAGCCGTTTTCAGGCACCAACAATAATAGCAGAAAGGCTGAAATTAATTTCGCTCAGAATATGGACAAGACGTGAGCGGAATTAGTTATGCCGAGACACTCGAACGACGTTCAAACAATGTTTGGCACAATTGAGCGAAATCTTCATCAGAAAATTTCACTCAAGATCCACTTGAGCGTATGATGCGTGAAATTGAAAATAGGATACTTGATTAAAAATGCCATTAATTAATCGTATTATAAAATATATATAATCAGTCGTACCGTGCTTTACATATTAAAGCTGCATTATAATAATTTGCATCTCATACCTTTCAAGCTGAAGTATTTAATCTAATATATCATTTGGAAAGAGACTTTGTATGTAACATTCGTTGGTTGGTTGGTTAGTTGGGAACAACACATTCGATTTATTTTTTTTTCGATTCATAGGCGCCGATTCGATTATTTTTCGATTCAAAGGATTCAAAGCTCAATTTCCGATACCCGACTTCTCTTTGGATTCTGGTATGCATATAATTTCGAAAGATTGTATATGTTTGTTTGTTTGTGAGAGTCAATTTAATAAAAAAAACAAATGAGCATTCAAATAAATTTATATAAAATAAAACTATTCAAATGAATTTAATAAAATGTTTACTATTAGATTAGTCATGTTTAAGCGGTTTCTATTACAAATACCGAGCGAAGCCGTGTAATACAGCTAGTGTATTATATTTTAGTTGTACATAATATATTTTAAAAATGCGAGAATCATTTCAGTTGTTGATCGTCTATATACTATGTAGTGTTTTGCCAGTTGATTTCAACGGGTGATTCATACACAAATTAAAATTAAGTTATGTATATCTAATATATAATTTGGAAAGAGACTTTGCACCAGACAGACTGTACGACAGATAAACTGGATGGCAGCTTTAAACGCAATTCTCGTCTTCTCGAATGATAGATTGCACATCAGATGACGAGTAACCTTTCGATGTGCACAGATGCAATTATTAAAATGGTAATTATTAAAATTGAGTTGGATCTTTCTGGCGAGTTAAATAAGGCAAGATTCGGAACTTATCGAATCTTAGTCATGTTTAAGCGGTAATATTACAAATACCGAGCGAAGCCGGGTAAAATCACCACGATGTGAAACCACAATACAACCGCGATGTCATATAGCTTTATTTTAATTCCTGTTTCAATTCCTTTTCCGAAACCACCCATTAAAATATCAACGAGCACAGCACTAGTCTAATAATAATTCTGCTATGACATTTACACTTACTCTGAAACTAAAACAGTTCAATTATTCATAAGCATAAAATCCCGATAACAATAAAAATAATATTATAGTATGTTTAATAGTCTCTTGGATATGTTTCCATTGTATGTATGTATGTTGAATAATATATTTTAGATGCAATTCATATTCTTACGATAGGGTAATATATTATGTTTTGACTCAAATGGATTTGGGTCGCTTTCTATATGTAAAATTATTGCAATTGTTGTGGCCATTGCATACGGCTG
This sequence comes from Arctopsyche grandis, assembly GCF_051622035.1. Lineage (NCBI taxonomy): Eukaryota > Metazoa > Arthropoda > Insecta > Trichoptera > Hydropsychidae > Arctopsyche > Arctopsyche grandis. The sequence continues at coordinate 8,153,249 of NC_135364.1, forward strand.
ATGAGTTTCGTCTGAGAAGTCCTTAAAAGCCTTAATTCGTTCTCGCGCTACGACCGCCATGCATATTATAACAATCTCATAACATTTATGAGGCGAAAAAAATGAATTTATTTGAATTTCAATGTTCATTCCAGCATTCAATTTGAATGAAAACCGGCGAGATTTTCTATCCCCCTCCGCCCCTTCGTTTCCCCGAACTTCCTCGTACCGCGGATGAGCAATCGCAGAAATCATTCGATGGACCAACTTTGGTCATTTGCATTTAAATGAATATTTTCTGTTTGCCGAATGCAAAATTTATGCATATTTAACGCGGAAATAATTTTCGAAAATGTTTTGATCTCATTTCAATTTGAAATATTAATAATATAAATCGGACGCCTTCCGGCCGCTTTCACAGCGAACATATTCTGGAAATTAATTTGAAATTTTTCAATATCTCACTTTTTTCGGCCTATGCCATGCCGCACTCATCTCTATATCTTCTTTAAGTAAAAATACAAACATATCAAAATATAATACATAAAAGACAACTATATTTCTTGACCCTTGAAAATGGAGAACTACCAAATTGATTTTGACGCTGTTTTCTCCAATATATTGAAAACTATATAGAAATATCATATCGCAATATATGTATATATAGCTTCAGAAATATGAACACGTTGAATACGTTGTTTGTTCGAGGGAGAATTTTTCTTAGTGTATGTACTGAAAATTTGCGAGAGAGATAGGGAAAGAGATTCCAATTTTTGCAGCAACCGTTTCAATGGAAATTAGAAAAATTGGGGAGCTCTGATAGGAAATGATCGACCTTGAGTCGCAAACCACGGTCCGGCTGAATGTATGTTTGTATGTGCAAGTGCATTGACAAGTATGGAGATTTCAAAAAAACAAATTTTAGAATACCAGAAGTATACGTTATGCATAGGGATGTGGCACGACGACCGATCGTGTCGAGGAGACGCGCGATAGTGGGGAAGTGGGGATTTGAGCATCTGAGATGGACTCCTGATAATGAGCACTTGCGTTTTTGGCGTCTCTATCGAAATTATATGTATACCAGAATCTAGTGCCAGCGTCCTTGGAGCCTGCGCCCCCGGAGCCTTCGCCCCCAGAGGCTTCGTCCCCTAGGGCTTCGCTCTCGGCGGCTGTGCCCCCTAGAGCTTCGTTACCGGCAGCTGCGCCCCCTAGAGCTTCGCTCCCGGTACCTGCGCCCCGGGGGACTTCGAAAACTTTGAATCGAAAAAAAATAAATCGAATTTGTCTACGAACTACGAACCAACAAACGAAGGTTACATACATACATATAAAGCCTCTTTCCAAATTATATATTAGATTACTAGTGTTGTACCCGATGACATATCATCGCATGGGTATTGGCATATTAAGTTATTAAATAAAAAATAATTAAAATAAATGTGTTGGTCCTGTGTTTGATCCGCACGTGGTCATATTTTTTTCAAATACCTTTTAAATCGGTGACCGTTACCGCATCGAAAAGTCGAAAAATCAAAAATGTTCGTTTACCATGAATACATATGAAAAGCGGGTAGTATATATATCAGTGGCGTGCGGTAAAACTCTCTCTCCTCCCGTCGTACAGCCTCACTTAATTTGCGCGAGCAGGATACAAGAGGAACAGGCTTTTCCTCCCGAAGCTGCCCGCGCACATTGAGCAAGGCTGTACGACAAAAAGAGAGATAATTTCACCGTATGCCACTGATATATATTATATACATAGTACCGTTTACCATGCAACCTTTTTTTATCTTTCGACTTAAGATCTTTCGATTTTCGATATTTACTTTTTCGATCTTTTGACTTTCGGTGCCGTGGTGTAAACCCCTTTTAAATATATTTAATTTAATATCTATATTTATTTGTTTAATATGAAAAAAGGTAAAAACTACCTACCTACATATAAATAATATAAAACATCAATAGAAATTTTTTTTTCAATAGATTGCGGTAAATGCTCAGAGCGTCATCTATTAACCTAGAGGAAACATTGGTAGGAAACAGTATATATATATAAGTTTTTTCTTTTTTTATAATATTTGTACGTTTTTTCGCATTGTTTTAGCTGTGACGTACATATATATGTACATGTATGTATGTACATAGTACGGTGAGCGTTATCTCAGATACACAGCCAGACACACAAACAGAATAGCGATATTATATATATACATATATGATTTTGTAGCATTATCATACTGAATAGTTTTACATTTTAATGATTTATTAAAAAAAAACAAACTGCCTCTCTTTTATGATTTATCTTTGAAGTGACGTGTGAATAAATATTACATGTATTATAAATGATTTGAATGTAAACATTGTTCATTGTAGCCTAATCTTTCAAGGGTTTTAATATTGATAATAAATGTTCTTGAAATATAACAATATACATAAATGAATCAATGTTAGAAACTCATTATTATATATGTATGTAGGTGTGCATACATATGAATATGTAAATAATAATATATAAAATTCAGTAGAAATATCAGATATTGGTTAATTAGTCTTTTTAATTTTTGATTGATTACTCAACTTTTTTAATTGGTTATAATAATAATCACTCTTTGAGTTTTAGTTTACAAATTAAATTATATTTAACTTATTTAATTCAATAAAGTTCAAGATCTAAAATAATATTGAATTAATAATTAATTTTCAATTTTAATACCATTCTTCAAAACGGTCCATTATTAAATTATTATTATTATTCACATTGACAATGAAAAGTTTTAGCACGTAAGCGACAAAAATTCTACACAGTTTTCACATTAAAGTCACAATAAAGTTTTTCCGTATTGCGAAAAACTATTGTGATAGCTCTGAAATAATGCAGATGAAAAATGCTAATGTACGCTTCACGCGATGCGCTTTTTTCCACAATGCTTGCACTTTTTAAAGTCTGTCTAAAAAATATGATAATGTATGTAAATACATATATTATTTTCTTATGAAAAATGTTATTAACTCGTATTAAATTGCGCTGGAAAAAATCTCCTTTAATGCTAAAATGTGTCGTAATTTCGTAGCGAACGAAGCGGCAACACTTTGATAAAACGGAAAAACATGAGGTTTGAAATGTATGCAAATTGCACTAGATTGAAATGCATGAAAGTCTGCTGAAGAGTGGAAATGCGAAAATCTACCCGGAGATGTACATTTCAAAATAGCGATATTTAGTCTTAAAATAATGTTTTCCTCTCTATTAATGGCGTGGAAAATGGTTTGGCTAATGTAAAACTAGTTGAAAGTAATCAGGAGTCGATAATTAAACATTGAATGCAAAACAAAATTGAATATAACACAGATTAAAATTTACGATAATTTGCTTGAAATAACATATGTATGTCGGTAATTAAGTAAAGTAATAAACATTATTACCGTGTGTTTGTGATCAAATATTCATACAAAAAATCAAATTCTAATTATCAAATATTCTTGTTGAAATTGTTGAAAAAAAATTGTTTTTACTTAAAAAAGGTTTACCTGCTAGGTTTTTCTGGTACATATGTATGTCAAAATAAAATGATTACTTACTGATTATTTATCAAAAAAAAAAAAAAATCTGTCGAAATAAATTAATACACAAACTTAATTTTATTAATTTAAATATTTTTAAAAACCTAATAAAGTTAAACTTATTGAATGTTCTATTATCATTAATTTTGAACAGTTTATAATTTGACAAGAAATTTTCATTTAAATGCAACATCACTACATTCATATTTCCCTAATGTTACCATTTTCGCTATGTTCAGCATTTTATCTGTTAATCAAAAGCCAACGATGCATTTCGACGAAATTATAAATTATAAAGACTCATCGAAAATACCAACTTTTAATTAAACTGACGCAGATAATGATGAAATATTGACATCAACATTTAAATTCAATTTAAATCCAACAATTAAATTATGTATTAGTACTATGAATTTTCCAGTGAGTGACGATGCAATAATATGTAAAGGTGTATGCCGACTGAATTATTTCGTGAATTATAGTTTTGGAACCGTTTGCGAGCCCATTTAAAATTTAACTCGCCTCGAAATAAACTTTAAACGAAATACACCATACACACATACATATGTATGTATGTATATATGTACATACATACCCGTACGAAATTTTCACGGCGGTGAAATTTTCCGGTGTGTAAAATACGTTATCTACTTCTCTGCGAGGATAATGAGATCCAGACTTTGGCCTATCTGAAAACGAATGTTGCGGACATTTCGCAATAAATACGACCCAAAATTACATACAATTTGCCCTTTTACCGCAAAAGCTATTTCATTTGATTATAAAAATACATTTTTACCCACTTCTATTCAAATCCAATGAATCAAAACTAAGAACGCTTCCTTGACATTTATAACATAATATTTCTAACACATACATTGTGAAAATATCGTTATAATAATTCACAATTTTAGTGACAATGACCACGTTATTTTCCCAGTACTATTTCTCGCTATATCTGTGTGAATTTAATAGAATCTCCACTAACGAGCTCCTGCAAATGAGAAGCGGTTTTCAGCTTTCGAGTGGATTATTCACTCCATTTCATAGGAAACATTTTCTTGTGAATTAAATTTTTATCGCCCTCTTTGTATATGTAAGTAAACATCTATGTATGTAAGTACGTATCATTATATACCTACTATTGAAAATAAAACGCAATTTTATTTAGAAAAATTGTGACACTGATTAATGTGAAGTGACTGCGATTGTGTATCGCTATTAGTATCAATGATCGTTTTAAAATCTGTTTTGATTTGAAAATAATATTTCTGAAGTGCCCACTTATTTTAGTCTTTTTTGTTTGGAAAATATTCATTTCAATAATAATTGTTTGAATCAAATGAACATCGCGAGTATCATTTTCGCTTCAATTTAATTTAAAAATTCGATTCAATTAAATCAAAGAAAGAATTTTGCTTTCATCCATTTCTTTATTTTATTTTTGGTGAGTGGAGGTAATCTTCGCATTCCTTGCCTAGTACGAAAAAAAAACACTTAGGGAAAGAAAAAAAGACCAACACCTTTTATCTCAGATAACACTGAATTCGACTTGAAAAACCTTCCACTAGATTGAAAAATAATCAACTCCTCAAAAGGAAAAAAAAAGAAAAAAGGTAAAGCGAAATAAAGTCACCTTGTTAAGCTTTGGACGACGATCATTATTACCTTTCGAGGCTTGTTTTCCACTCAATGAAAACTGAAGACTTCAATATGTCATTGAACAATGATATTTAATATCCTTGTAGGCCATTTATAGTTCAATTTTATTTTTACAACAATATATGTATGTATATATATAAGTTTAATTTCGGGCACCAATTTGAAATGCAATACACAACGAGTAAAATAATAACTTCCATTTTGAAAAAAAACCAATATGTGTCTTATAATATAATACGATAATTTTAATTGAAATTATAAAATAGAAAATCATTCTGTTACACCTTGCGTTTTTATGACAGCTTTTCATTCTTAAAAAATATCTGAGAGCTATTTTTCGATCGAAAACCTTTTACCCAATAGATCTACTTTCAAGATATATAAAATTTGAAATTATAAATAGAAATAAAAATATTTAATATGAACAATCCATACATAAATATGTCATGTCTTAAACTTATGACATATGTATTTAAATTTGTAAATATTCATTCATTTCTTATCGCTATAAACGATTATCGAAACATCATTTCATCGTTACTTTATCTCAGTATATTTATTTATCCATATATGTATATAAAAATCAATGTTTGTCTGTCTGTCTGTCTCGAATAGGCTCCTAAACCAAAGAACCGATTACGATGGAACTTTCAGGATTTGTTGTATGCATGTCCGGAAAGATTACTGTGAAAAAAAAGGAAAAAACCTCTTAATAATAATATTTGTAATTACGATTTTATCGACGCAAAAGTATTAAGCGCCAGTGTGTAGTTAAGGAAATGTTTACGTTGGTAAAATTTTTTACATAAATCGTCAAATTTAGAGATGCTGAAATACTCGACATTTGCGAGACATTTATGGACAAATTTGCAGCATTTTTATACGAATCAGCGAAATTTGAGATGCTTAAAACTGTAAAATTGCGAGAAATAGGTAAAGGTTGCCAATTTGTTGGAATCGTTTCAATGAAAATCAGACAAATTGGCAAACTCCATTAGGAAACAATCGACCTGGTGTCACAAACCAAGGTCTGGCCATCAGCAACCAGTGAGACTTGAACCCGTGACCATTATGCTCGAAAGCATATGTATGCTAACCACTAGTCTACGTTGCTCGTATTAAAATCAATAGTTTTATCTTTTTTTCTATTTTTAAGTGTGTTATGTTTTAATTCATATTTTTCAACTATTTTTTTCTTTAAAAAATTAAAAAATAGTGCCACTATCAGTTGTAACGTTATCTACTGGTATTAATTTATTTAAACAATTAGTGAAAATGAAATTTAATTAATTAATAATAAAATTTTATTAATTATCATCTTTTAAATTAATTGGAAATAATTAATTCAAAATATGTAATATTTGATAAATTTCCAATAAAATATTATTTAATTAATTATAGGTTTATATTCGGTTAGTCATTTATTATTTTAATCAATTAATTCAATTAATTACAAAATTATGTGTTTACTACATATGTATATAGCTTTCGCAAATTATCGATCAGCGAGTGTCATAAATAAATTAAATAAATTTTTGCGTGCTCCTTGAAGAATTTTTGTGTGGAAAGGATTTTTTTATCTAGCCATTAATTACATGTTTATGTAATTGTATTCAAATGTTCAACTGAAAGATGTAGGTTTCCGAAAAAAGGCAGTGATTTTTGTAAATTAATACATTATATGTATGTAGTCGGAAATTGTCTCATATTTACATAAGTACAATATTTTTGGCGTCCCATATATTTGATTTTAAATTTTGATACACTTGCTGGCTCCTTATAATAGCAGGTCAAAAAGGATGTTTAGTTTTGACTCATTATTCGACTAATTCATACAAACTTGCCGGTATAATATTTCAAATAATTCAACTTACATAAAATTGAAATTATTATATTTCAGTACTGCTGGTAGTTAAGAAGTACCGGTATTAGAATCTCTAGTATAAACATTTTATGCCAATTTTTGACATACATATTTATAAAAATAAGTAAATAATACGTGTTGCTTTTTTATTTAGATGATGATGTTTGCTTTTTCATTATTATGAGCTATGAAAAATTATAGAAATATATCTCGCAAGTAACTGAATCACGTAAACTGATAACAGACTTTGATAGACAGATTTGCCAGAGTGATAAAGAAGTGTGGTTTAATAATCAGATTTTTCATCATTTTTTTAGCCATATATGTATGTACATAATACTGCAAAAATTCGTTCTGTATGATATTTAAAATAATTTAGATTGATATCCAACGATTGAACCGATGAAACGTAATATTTTATATTATGGTTTCAAAATATAAATACATATTTATAATATTGTATATGTTAAATGACCGCTGTATTTTGGTATCGATTACATTATATGTACATATGTACCTATATAATAGTTGGTTTAAGAGGTCGTATACCCAATGGTTAAGCGGTTTTACAACATAATAGCCAAACGTAACAAGATATGCTTTAATTGAATATCACATACAGACAAAACCACTATACATAATTGCATTGATGAAAATTCATTAAATATTTTAGGTTCGACGGGTTCATATTACGCCGTAAAATGTTGTATGGGATATAATTTTATATACGAAATATGATACTAAAAGTGGTTTATGAAATTCGGAAGCTTGTTTGATGTTCGATATTAGGTAAGTTTTAAAGGTATACTTATACCATATTATAGTCAAATGTGTGTTTGATGTTTATTTTACCCTTTTCGTCGGAGAACTTCTTTTGAATACTAACATTATGTTTTATTTGCGGGGGGGTTGGGGGTGCGTGTGTGTGTTCACATAATGGTCTCATAAATCATGTATTCTCGCGTTATCTGCAAATTCATGGCTCGTTTGGTCACAGGTGCCACAGAATAACACGTTACCAAAAAATAATACCTCTAGTGCACAACAACGCGGGAGATTTAGGACGAAATTCCATCGACAGATTGACACATTTAAATTTTTTTCGATTAAATTTTCGGTTCCGATTGCGAATATAAAAATAGCTCAAAAAAAAAAAACAACCCAGTATTTTCGCTTTAACAAAAATAAATCACGAAATCGACAGCTGAAGCGTTCGTTGACGATTTAATGAGAACTTGACGCAACGGGTTGTTATTCATTTTGATGGATGAATTAAGTTTCGCGACGAAAAAAAAAACGGCATCCATCTTCGAATGTCACGCAAAAAATAATACAAAAGTGCATTTTTGATGATGGATCGTCCGCAAAGTTATTCGAGTGCAAAAATAAACGTGGGCGTTCAATCGAAACCGCAGATTAAAAACATATTTTTCAATGATTATCTATGTAAATGCTAAAAAAAAAAAACACTTTCTTTTGTAAATGTACATACATATTGTAGTTATATATTCGTTAGAGCGCTTTTGCATAATGGTATTCGACTGAATAAAATATAATGCAATACGTATTATGGGCATTGTGTCTCTATTGTGCGAGAGAAATGTCATACGTGTTTTACACGTTCAATGGTCCATTATTTGTGAATATTATATGATGAGTGTCAGAATGAAGATATTTTTTTATATTAAAAATATCGAGTAGCGCGATGATTTATTATCGAAATTATTTTTATCGCATAGTACAATTTTCAAAAATATTAGATCGTAATCTATGCGCGGTATACATATTTCTTTGATCAAGCTTTTGATTTTTTTGTGCCTACATACATATTAGATTTATGGGGAAATTCTGAAATATCGCTGGAAATGATAAGGATCTTATCAAAGTTATGAATCTGGTTTCGAGCACATAAACACATATGTATGTGTGTGCATATATACTTATATCCCTGTACTCACGAGGAAGGAGTATTATTAAGTTTGGATTATATTAATATGTGAATATATTCAGTATGTATGTACATATTTTGAAATTAATGTATAATATAAGCATATTATTATTGTATTTTATATTTTAATCATTTATATATTTTAAACGTCAAATTTTGCAAAGTACATACATATGTGTGTACATAAATACATCCAGAGGAAAACGATTCGATAGTTTCAATATTTTTGATTTTGATTTTAAAATGCTTTTTATTGTTTATAACTAATGTTCACAATACATTATCTATATACTCGTATACATATATATAAAATTGAATGTCTGTGTGTGTGTCTGAATAGGCCCCTAAACCACTGAACCGATTACGATGGAACTTTCAGGATTTGTTGTATGCATGTCCGGGAAGATTGCTGTGAAAAAAAATGGGAAAAAACCTTTTAATAATAATATTCGTAATTACGATTTTACTGACGCGAAAGTAAAGCTATCAAATATAAAGTAAAGTTATGCCTTCAACGCATCACGCCGAGAGTGTGATAATAATCGCGCCACGCCTACCTTGCACTCGAATGTACTGACCATTCAGGGCTGTACCACAAACACACAACGGATGGCCCAAGTCAACAAATATATCTATAACTATATATAAAATCGCATATTTGTGGAACGGGAACGAGAACGGGAAGGAACGGGTTATTGGTTTAAAGATTGATTATTTTATGATGTTTAGTTTTAGTTAATAACTACAACCAGGCAAATTGCTCACACGCTTCCACTCGATTCTGTTTTGCCCAACACTCATCCATCACACCCCACACATTTTCCTAATTTCATCCACCTATCTTCCCTGCGGTCTTCCTTTTACCATTTGGCATTCTCTCGGGTACCATTCTAGCAATTCTTTTGTCCACCTTTCGTCCATTCTTCTAGCCACGTGGCCCGCCCATTGCCATTCCAATCTCTTTACTCTATCCACTATATCCACTACCCTTGTGATACTTCTCACCTACGTGTTCCGCTTCCTGTCTTTCCTCATTATGCTGAGCATAGAGCGTTCCATACTTCTTGTGTGCGTGTGTGTGTATGTAGATTGACTAGGCGTTGCTCGGGCGGATGTAATCTGGAAAATTATCTTTATAGAGGTTATGTTAAAGCGCCACGAAATAGTATATCAAAAACAAACATTCATTTATGTATAGGTATAAATAGATATATTAACGTCGACTGAAAATTACGCTAGAAATTACAGCGCGGTGATTTTTTTCATACACAAAATGCGTATTTCATTTTTTATGTTGATATATTATTAAAGGAAATATTAGAGATAATGCTCAATAATTTTTCCACAGTATCGTGAGCATTGCGAAAAACTATTTCTAACAGCGAACATTAGGAGAGAAAATAAAGATTGATGTGTTCTAATAATTGGATATCGTGCGGTGCCCAATCGTAGTTATTTTCATATAGATATATAAAAAAGCGCGTCATTAGTGTTAGAAAAAGCTCATTGTTATCTCTGTGCGAATTTTGGCTTTTTTTTGTGATAAAGGGGATGAAAGCTACGGTGGCACCTCGTCAGAAGCAACAGAGGCGCCTTTTGTCGCGAGGCGCCTTTATTAGCGCCATTATCACGTGTGACGACTAATGGAGCGAGTAACGCGACCTCGTCAAACGCTATTTACAAGCTCGGATCCAAAGTCAAATAATCAGCTTTACTTATTCATATGCGAAACGTATCCTCTCAATTCCAATATTCACATTTTTGCGATTGGGAAGAGTGATAGGAAGCGACGAAGCCGCTCCCGCTGATTGAAATAAAATTTCATCGTAATCCAGGGTTTATTGAGTTTGTGATACGATGGATGGATTCCCCCCAGAATATCTAAAAATGGCAATCAATGTGAAAATAATGGAATGACGTGTAATTAAATATGTAAATACCGCAACTTGAATTATCAATATTGTATTCAGGTCGAATTGTTTCAAAATATGAACACATATGTACATACATACTTGTTTAGTGACGTAATTGAAATAAATAAATGTACAAATGCTCTATATGCTTATAATATTCAGTAAATATTTATATATAATATTTATAAATTTAACCAGCAGCGTGGTCTAGTGGTGAATGTTGAATTATTTCGTACTTGATGTTACGAGTTCGAATCCCCGCTAAGTCTCGCTGTTGGCCAGACCGTGATTTGTCTAGGTCGATAGTTTCTTATCAGAATTTGCCAATTTTTCTGATTTTCATTGAAACGATTCCTGTAAAATTGGCGTTTCCTTCCCAATTTTATGTTGCGAACCTTTAGTTATTGTTATATCTTAGGTTTCGCCATATTGCTCACCATATATGTCTCTGTGGTTGTTTATCGAATATAAAATTCGTATTGTTACATGAAAGTTATTCATCGTTATTAATCGTATTAATACGATGTTTGTAATATATGTATACTGACCATAGATGTCAGATATTTAGATTTACATGTATCTATGTAATAATTATGTGGACCAAGAAGGCGCATTTGGGGCTTACCTGTTAAGCCTTCCTGGTATATTTGATTATATGTATGTGAAAATATGTATGTAAAATAAAAATAAATAAATAAATATATTTGTGAATGTCATTGGAATTAGTAATAGTTTGTGTATAACGTTCCTTAAATACGACTTCATATATGTATGTATGTATATATATTCATATATACAACAGGAACAAGAGGAACAGGCTTTTCCTCCCGTATTCTGCGCGCGCACATTAATACGGGAGGAAAAGCCCGTTCCTCTTGTTTCTGTTGTATCGCGCAAATTAAGTGAGTATGTACCGTTTACCATGCACCTTTTTTTTAATCTTTCGACTTAAGATCTTTCGATTTTCGATCTTTGCCTTCCGATATTTGCGTTTTCGGGCGTTTCACATTCGGGCTCGTGACGGAGACCGAATACATACATACATATGTACATTTTATATTTTAAATTTCACATATTTTAGTATAAATTTGACGCAATCTCGTAGATTGGTTGCATGTTATCAGACTATTTAATTAGTGTATTTATAAGCATCGTTTGTGTTATATTTAACGATTTAAGCATTAAAATTATACAAGGGATAATTATAGATTTATAGAAATTTTTTCGTGTCGTTGTTGTGAAGGTACGAATAAGCTTTTGTAATTAAAAAAAAAATAATGGTAACGCAATTGTTAACAGATTGAAGTGAAAATAGAATTCGAGGAAAAATATATACATATGTATGTACATACATACATACATATATACAATAAATATAAATAGCAATACGTTATTGAAAAATCGCCAATAGCATTTATTAAGCTATTGAAATTCGACACTTTGACTACGTGGAATGAATAGGATGTACTGATCATTAAAACTGAATTTTGGTCGTTAAAAACGAACGTTATAACAACATTTGTAAGCTTACTTTCGTTTGGGAAATATTTCTGGCTTAAAAATTGGGAATGTTTTATATAAAATAATATTTACTTTCTGGATTCCTGTGACGCATAACTGAATACCTGGCATTTTTCGATCAAAAAAAGTAATATATTTTTTTATAACTTTATCAGTGGTATGTACATATATGCGATGTGCTCAAAATGTCATGCAGTTTTTATGTTTTGTGCTATGGAAACTTTCTCTTTCTTAAATTCGTGTCATTTTGTGCATTTTAAGCACACATTTACCATTCATTCGAGTTGAAGATTACTCTCAATTGACTTAGTCATGCGAAAAATTTCACATACACCCACGATGTATATAGGCAATCGTGGAAATTATCACTTCACGAAAATGCCAAAAATAAAAACTCAGTTCATGAAAGATGTTTTGTTAGGATTGGTCAGTGAATAATATTCTTATAAATAAAAGCTTTTAAAAACCATATTTTTTTCTTCCAAAACACACAAAATACACTGACTATCAATGCCAAATATATGTAATATGTTCATTTACTTAAATTCAGTTTTTTTTTTAGATAAAATAATGTCGATAACGAGGTCTTGAATTATTTTCTTCTAATAGTGTTAAAAACTGATCTCAGATGCCATTTGTGCACTTGCACAGGTGACTACTATTGTAAATCACTCAAGTGTTTTATTGACTTTATTTTGTTGGGTCTTAAGGATCAGTTTATTGTTGTAATTAAAACATGATATGTATGTACTTATGTAAATATGTACATTGCTACGAATAAACACACCTGTTGAAAGATCCAAGTGACAATGCATTTATATTTTACTATATTACTACATACATATGTATGAGCCATTATAATTGAAAGTGGCATAAGTCCACTTTCCTTATTTTGAAAAAATCTTACAAGCCACCAGTATTTACAATTACTGGTGGCCTGTAATACGTTTATTCTGCTTTTCCGAGATTCTGGTAATATCAAATTAAAAAGAGTGATAACAATTTATGAATTAAGTCAAACAGAGTGTTTTTGGAACTGAAAATGGGACTTGCGCTACATTAAAATATAACGGCTCATATATTCAATTAAATTGAAAATCACATATACGTTTTTGTTTTTTGATTATCATATTAATTAACCGATTTAAAGTAAAAAATATTTATGTATGAGAGATAATGAGAACCTATAATGCAAATTTTATAAGATATAATGTGAATAAAAAGAAAAGGTTATTGGCGTATAAATAATTAAAATTTGACAAAGCGAGACGGTGGCGGAAAGGTAATAAATACTGCAACTTACCATTTGACGTGAAGATGGTCAAAATTGTAGCATTTTTTAAACATGTCTATTACGTTTATTTTTCACCATCGTACTGGTGGATTTGATGTGAATGTATTGTTATACATGTATTGTTGACCAAACCGCGCAAAATGGTAAAGTTTAAAAACGATTGCATGAATGTAGGATATTAAATCTAAATGTTCGATAAAATTAAATCCAAATGTTCGAAAAAAATATATCGAATCATCGTCATTTAAACTTTGATTTGTTTCCGATGTTACCAACCAACTTTACATACATACATACTTACAAAATATCTTTCGACATTATATATTAGATATGCTATCACCCATACGATGATATTTCATCGGGTACAACATTCATATATAACATATAAATTTATTTTAGTTCGTGTGTCAATTCCTTTCCGAAACCACCCGTTGAAATCAATGGGTACAACACTATTTGATATAGCATCAGATAAAATTTTCTCTCCATCGGGAATTGTGTATATTATATATTACAGTCCAAGTGTACATTTCGTTCGTTCATGAACATACTAGTGTGTTCATACATGAACCAATCTGACCAGCTATATTTCACAAAATCGGTATACCTATACATATACCGACCATCGAATAGCTCGGTCGTTAAGCTTTTGCCTAACACTGAGAGGCGCCGGGTTCAATCCCATGAGTTGACCTCGATTGAGAAGAATTTTTCTGATATAGTGCTGCTGTTTAGACCTGGATATTTGTGGCTCCAGGTTGATCGCTTCCTATCAGAGTTTGCCAATTTCTCTGATTTCATTGTTGAAACGGTTCCCGATTAAAATTGGCTAAAAACCTTCCTACCTACTATGTCACCACTATTTGAGTATGATTAAAGTACAATGAAATTTAAGTACAATTTATATTCTTTTTCTTCTAATGCCGAATCCGTATTCGGACGTAGGTGACTACCATGGGCAGACATCGTTTATGGCCCGTGCGAATTCTTCCCTATCATGGGCAAGCCGAAATAACTTTTCGAGACCGAGTCCCATCCATGACCTGATGTTCCGGAGCCAAGAGAGCTTCTTTCTCCCAAGCCACCGTTTGCCTTCTATTTTCCCTTCTATGATTGTTTGTAGAAGGCGATATTTGGGGCCGCGAATAATGTGGCCAAAGTATTCCATCTTACGGCGCTTCACCGTGTTTAGAAGTTCTCTCTTTTTATGAATAAGCTGGAGGACTGTTTCGTTTCTTACATGCTCCTTCCACGAGATCTTTAGCATCCTCCGGTAACACCACATTTCAAAGGACTCTATCCTGTTCATGGATGCCACTAACAGCGTCCACGTTTCGCATCCGTACAGCAAAACCAACCAAACATAGGAGTGCAGGACTCTTAAGCGCAATTTCATAGACAACCTTCGACAACACAAAACATTTTTAATGCTGCCGAAGGCATTTCTTGCTATTTCGATCCTTCTTCTTATCTCCATTTCGGAACCGATGTCCATATTGATCATTGCTCCTAAGTATTTGTATTGTTCGACTTGTTCAATCATTTGTCCGTTTTTTCTTTACATATGACGATTGATTTTGTCTTGTTAATATTAATAGACAGACCCCATTTTTGACATGCTACAATACACATCCCCATGACAGGGATGTGTATTGTAGCATGGGCGACAATACACATCCCTGCCGTACCCCTCGACTAATTTCTACTTTTTTAGTTTCCAAGTCTTCAACCTTCACGACAGCAGATTGGTTCCAATATAGGTTCTTCAAAATATATATCGATATCCTTTGCATCTATCCTAGTTTGGTTTAGTGCATGGATTAATTTGTCATGTTCCACTCTATCAAATGCCTTTTCAAAGTCGATCAATAATTTATATATGTCTCGTTAATTTGCAAGTTTTTCAGTGTCTCGTAATTCAACGACTCGTGTAATTAAAAATGCTGCATTTTTTTCGGTCAGGAAGGCGCATTGGGGTTTACCTGTAAAGTTGTGACCGCACTACGTGACAACCGAACGATCCGACACTTCACAACAGTACGCGACCAAATATTGTTTGTATGAAATTGTATGAGACATAACGCACTGCGCGACAGTCACATGATGTAGACCGACTTTTTGTTGACTTTTTGACTCGAGGTGTCGTTTGCGACGAGAGTGGGGGTTGTCGTTGAGTGGGGGTTGCCTTGTGACAATTATTCTCCTTCTTCATATCGTGACTTTGAAATAGCATGTAGCCATAATCTTTTGTTTTTTCTCGATTGTTTTTCTTCCTCGCATATCAAAGATACTATAATAGCGTCCGTTTCGTCTATTTTGCTACGAGGAACCGAACCAATGATTGAAATAATTTACTGCAGAGTGTCGCATCGCTGTCGTTCAAGTGCGGTTTACCTGATATTGTCGCACACTGTTGTGAAGTGTCGGATTGTTGGGTTGTCGTGTAGTGCGGTCAGACCTTAAGAGGGCTGTACACCCGAAACCTTAATTTTGTTGCCGTTCCATTCTTCGATTTATACATATATTGATTGAATGTATATATTCAGTGAATGCGACAATATATATATATATATATATATATATATATATATATATATATATATATATATATATATATCAAAATATATATTGAGTGAATGCCACAATATATATCAATATATATATATATATCGAGTGAATGCGACAGTTGCGCTTCGACCAGATAAAACGTATTTTAAATCAACAAAATCGAGGTTTCGTATTCTCCTATTTTCTCCTACGAAACTGGACCAATTTTTAAAAAAAATTTATCATCGGTACGAGAAAGATATTTTCTGTGCAACTATGCGCGTATTTTTTTTTTAAATCGACCGTTAAATAAGCACGCTGGACTCTTTTCATGAGTTTAAAAAAGAGTTGATTTTATAGATGTTTGGCGGCTCCTAGCTCCTATAAAAAATAACTAATCAAAAAAATAAAACGATAGATGCATCCCAATGATGGATATCCATAGCATATTAAAAAATAATTTCTCTAGTGCCATAATTGAGGAAGGGAGAAATGTAATACGTTTGTATGGACAAGGCGCTGGTGTCCAGCCCTCTTAAGGCCTTCCTGGTATAAAATGTAAAAAATAAAAAAAAATAAACAAAGCATTTTTTTAATATTTTCACGAAATTGGATGTAATATATTGATGTATATCAAATATAAATCATCAACTGAATGGTCAAAATTTAGCAGCCAACCACGGTCATAATTAGTTAATCCTTAATTTGAAAATATCGGAGTCTGCGTGGAGTAAATGTGCGCGCGCGTAAGCAATGAAAGCTTTTGTTTGAATTTTTAATTTATCGGAAACAATACGCGAAACGGTTACACGAACGAACACAATTCGGATTATGGGAATTACGGTGGCCTAATAAAAATGATACAAACGGACTTTTATTTGCCACGGAGAGACCGCTGTGGCGTGCTCTGTAATGGCCGATACACAATGGCCGTGTTTTATGGTGGCCCTCCCCATTTGGGATACAAAGGGCCGCGGTGAACCATCATAAATTTTGACATTATAAAGTGTAGTGATCGGGACCGATCGTGCCACCGATATTAACCCAATGTTACTGCTAATTGTTAAGGAAAATGTTATTATCCTATACAAACAATCCTAGGTGGAAGGCGGTTTTGTCGAGGCTACGCTAATCTGATCCAAGGTTTCTGGGAAAGATGAAATTTAATTAGAATTTTTTACCTCTCGTCTGACGGACGAATTTAATCAACAGAAAAAAGGAAAATTTAATTGATCAATTGCATCAATACGTTCCGCACTCTTGAAGTTCTTCAATAAAAAGCGATTATTCATATACATACGTACATATGTATGTATGTATAATATTGTAGCATATGCTAAAAGGAGCCGCCGTCATAATTGGTTTTCGAGGATTATCTCAAAGCTTAAGTGCTGTCGGCTAACAATGGAGACCCCTGAATGGACTTAGTGTTCGGTAACGGCACCCAACCACTTCCCGTTAGAGTTCTCAGAACTGACAGCGCGAAAGCGTGGTACTGCATGCCGAGACCGTGGGACTGCATATCTGGTACGTGAATATAACAATAGGTAAACAAACGTGTCAAGGAAGATGCAGTGAGCGACCTGCCCTTTATAAGCAGGTTCTTAGGCCATGGCAGACGGAGCACTGGCAGTGCGTGGATCTCCTTAATCACCCAATAAATGCTGTGAAGTGACTTTGGATCCTCCACCCACCCCTGAGCAATAATATTTACGGTACGAAAAAATTACATTATTTTCCTTTCGGCTTATTCGCTCGTAAATACATTTTAAATATTCAAGCGTTTAAGTAAATCATTCATTGCGATTATATATTTATTAGATTATAATCTTGCTTTATACGACTTGAAATATTTTAATATTTTATGTCATATAAAATCGTTGGTGTTTTGCTTGGGGCTGTTACAAAGCCGCGTGGGACAAAATTGCGGGGGCAAAAGTACTTTACTTTAATTTTGAAAGTGTACTTTTGAAATTATTCACACTTTATTGAAAATTGAATAGCAAGAATTAAAAAATATTTAATATGTATGTATATAATAAAAATAATATATATATATATATATATATATATATATATATATATATATATATATATATATATATATATATATATATATATATATATATATATATATAATAAAAAATAATATATACAATAATAATAATATATAATAAATTAAAAATAATAAGGATCAGCACTAATTCAAAAGTATCCTTTCAAGTGTACTTTTGAAGTTCGTTTAAAGTGATTTAAAATTACAGCTGACATATGTATGTACATATTCTAGAGAATATAATATGAAAAATATCGATTAAGTTTTGTTTAAAATATCATTAAAAAATGTTAAAAATAACATTTTTTCCCGATTTTTCGAAACATGATGAGATTTGAATTTATTTGAAAATTAAAACAATTATTATTTTCCAGGAATAAGAAATGCGATTGATAATATTTAATCCCTTCATTGACAAAGGACAACGGTAAATATTATATATTTTTTCACGTTTTATATGTATATGTTTATATGTATATACATATATTATAATATAATATATGTATTATATATTTGAATGAAAATTAACGAACAAATCTTGAAATTCATTCATTAATTGAATTTATTTAATTTTTATTTTATTTATTGAAAAATCAACAGACAACAGGATGTAGACATGTATATATGTGTATTTTTATATTTATGAATGTATGTATCTGTATTTGTGTATACGTGTAAGAATTTGTGTATATATGGATGGTATACATATATGTTTATATAATTGTCTTTGGCCAGGAAGGTGCATTGGGTTTACCTGTTAGGCCTTCTTGGTGTAAATTAAATGAAAAAATAAAATAAACAAAATAAAAATAAAAAACAAATAGTAAATATATAATATATGTAACATCCGAGTCCAATAACAGATTTTTACAAAGATTATAAAAAAAATAAAAAGATAAATATAAGGAAAACAAATGAAAAAGAAAAGAATAAAGGCTATAACTTGACAAAATAGAAGATTGCATAATTAAGAGGGCTGGACAGCAGCGTCTTGTCCATACAAACGTACTATACTTCTCCCTTCCTCAATTATGGCACTAGAGAAATTATTTTTTAATATGCTATGGATATCCACCATTGGGGTGCATCTATTGTTTTATTTTTTTGATTAATTATTTTTTATAGCCGCCAAACATCTATAAAATCGCCTCCTTTTTACACCCACGAAACGAGTCCAGCGTGCTTGTTTAACGGTCGATTTAAAAAAAAATACGCCAATAGATGCACAGAAAGTATCTTTCTCATACCGATGATGAAATTTTTTTTTAAATTGGTCCTGTTTTGGAGAAGAAAATAGGAGAATACGAAACCTCGATTTTGTCAATTTAAAATACGTTTTATCTGGTCGAAGCGCAACTGTTGCATTCACTCAATATATATATATATATATATATATATATATATATATATATATATATATATATATATATATATATATATATATTGATATATATTGTCGCATTCACTCAATATATACATATATCGAAGAAAGGAATGGTAACAAAATTAAGGTTTCGGGTGTACAGCCCTCTTAAATATAGTATTAAAATATTGGAAAAAGGTTATAAAATAGAATATAAGAAGAAATTTAATTATATTGTTATTATATCGATGGTCTATGTATATTATAAACTAAAATGAATGTGTATTCATTCGAATATATTGAATATATGAATACTTGATTAATATTCTACGAAACATTGTGCACAATTGAATTTGAAATAATTGAAAGTTTAAATGCGGTTGGAGATTTATGTGTTTACTTTTAATTACATATTTGTTATTGGCAGACTGTTATATGCCGTATTTAAAATAATAAAATGGAATAAACGCCTATGTACACAAGTTTCCAGTTTTATTTGCGTTATGGCGCGTTCTGATTTAATGATCCCATTTTCCATTTACACGTAGTGTTTTCGATAAACGACCCATTGTCCCAGAGCATACTATGTACAACGGGTATATCTGCAGTATGACTTTCAGTCTGAATTCGTTTCTGAAATTTCGATCAAATAAATTGTGGATCGAATGTTCCTCGTAAGTGCGTTATGGCCGATTCGTTGGCTAGTCAAGATTAATGAGATGATTTATTGGGGAAGACCTGCCGACCCTCCTTTGGGATTATTTTTTGCTTCGGTCTTGTTAGATTTAACCTTAGTTCATTTTTTATCTTTGCAGGGAGATACACACTCGCTCACTATCGTCCATACATTTTTCATACGAGACCGAGAAGAAGAGAAATGCCCCGTTTCGAATTCGATCGATTTTGAATAATGGCGAACGACACGTAATCGGTTTGTGTGAAGGACTTAAAAATATTAAAATTAAAATTATTATACGTGTGTATGTACATACATGTCTTAAGTTTCGTTATGGGTTGATTTCGGGTTCTATTTATACGAGTTTTAGTTTGTTCAGTATACCGATCACCGTTCAAGGTTTATGATAAAAGGCAATCTTCTCGAGCGAAACGAATTCCCCCAATATTTACGTGGGGAGAGTTTCGGAAACCCTCAACATCTATCTACTTTAATTAATTTACGTTCAGTACATAATCTGCCGCCATATTATCCTCCCGGGAAAACGTGTTTTCAATTACATTTTCCGAACATTCGATTGAACAGAATTTTTTCACAATCAAAATCGACTTTAATTGACTGGAAGAGCGATAAAAACCGATCAAAACGTCTTTAGAAAGTCAATTCAATTCATTGAAAGATTTTATCAAATTAAAAACAATGATTAGTGACATAATATATTTCAAAACCTGGTTTTTAGTGCATATTTTACATACACGATTAAAAATGTATTACTGCCTAAAAATACACTGGGATTTTTCCGTATTTTTCATATCATATTGCCAATGAATATACCTAAATAAGGATTGTAAATAGGTTTTTGAGCTCTTTTTCCTATTATGCTTTAGATTAACATTAGAATAATATAATACTGTGATTAATAACCAAATTAAATTAAATTGTAAAATAGAAAATGATCAGTACATCAGTAGCTATTTTTTCGAAACCCACGAGAAACCGACGAAACATCAAAAATCATATCACATCATTAATGAGTTTTCCATTGACCCTGATTCACAACTGCACGATAATAAAATTTCGTAATAATAAAAAGCATTTAAAAATCAAAAAATATACCTAAATATATATTTAATTAAATTAAGATCATAGTGACTTCACAGTTTGCCCCAAAGCTCCATTTAGGCTAGAAACATGTAAAACAGATTCATTAAAAAGTATTAAAAATAATAGTAATAAAATGAGATGATTTATTGGAGAAGAATTACCTATTTACATATGTATGTATGTATGTATTAGAGATTCTAATACCAGTTGTACTAGTTTTTAATTAAACCCATATCTTCGTTACTACCGGTATTACAAACTAGTCTATCGGTATTAAAAACCAGACTACTGGTACTACCGTTAGTGACCAATATTTTTCGGTAGTACCGTTAGTGACAAATGTAGGTATTTTAGAATCCCTAATATGCACCTATGTATACATACATATATATTATCAAATAGTTTTGGTTTGGGAGACATTGGATGTGTAATTAATTACACGTATACATACTTTTAGGTTAAAACAGATAAATACTTTCAAAAATCCATTTGTCACGTTCATTAATTTATGATATCATATTATAATAGAATTTCCCCTGGGCAAACATACCCTTCAGCTGTTAAACATTTATTTATTTAAATTTATACATATAATGTAATTTTTTTGGCAATGTGGATGAATAAAACACAACATTTGTGTAATCTTATTAAATCAAGTGCTATCGTTTATTGAAGTGCGAGATTGAAGAGGATCTGAAAATCCACGTATCCTCGTTCGTCTTGTGGAAAAGAAGTTCTCAAAACACTCGTCGCAAGACACCTGGTGCCAAACACTCTTCTCCGTAATATATTTCGGATTCGGAGTGGGGTTAAGCCTCTAGAATGTGCCTCTTGCAAGCCTCCCAACCACCCACTCTCGTACACCCATCTACAATAAAAACACCCACGTCTATTTTTCAAGCTCACCAGGGAAGCCTTGCACCAAAGCTCTGACCGATTTTACATAAAAATACTATGAAATCAGAAAAATCAACTATACAGTGGTATTCTAATAATGAAAATAGAATATGCAATTGAAAAATAATCCGAATTGTTTTTATTATTACTATATAAAATACCCAAGTTTCGTCTTTATGTGCTCATAGAAATTGAAAATATAGCTCGGGATTACATATATTACACAGAGTATTTCATTTATTCCCCAAAAATGATTGCGAGGGAAAATGATAAACATATTCTGGACCTTGTATGTAAGAGGCTTACTTATATCAAAGTATTATTATTTTCAAAATTGATTCTTCGGGCGTTGCTATAAATAGAGGTTTCATCATTTTGGGCACATATACAGGTATTTACTATGTAAGTGAGGTTTCAAACTAGAATATTTTCTAGACGTCTGAAAAATCAACAATATACATTGTAGATTAACGAATTTTCGAGAAAATAATTGAAAGAATAAAATTTTTAAGAAGGGTGAAATTAAACACCTACCATAGTATGACGGGCTAACTATCAGAGATCTTGAGCAACCACTTTTTTGAGTTTCTTCGCTCCAGCTTCGCTCAGACACCTCAGTATTTGTTCCAATTTCGCTCCAGCTCTGTTCTGTGCTCCGAATAGTTTTAATACGAATCATATTATTTATCATCTTCATTTATTTAAATTATTAATTTCATTCATAGACATATGATAAAAAATTATAAAATTTTATTTATAGACAATTTGTTTAGTATTAAAATATTTAATAATTAATATATATCATGAAAATGCATACATATGTAGATATAACTATACTATGTACACGGTGCGCACATAGTTGTCCGAAATTACCATAGTAACAAGACTAGATAAAATAATCAAGAATATAATTTATTTAATTCACATTTATTTGTACCAAACAACAATAAGTGAAAAAGTATATAAAACAAAAAAATTTATAAAATAATATAACCAAACTACATGATCTGCCACATGTCAAATGATTCCAGGATAGTAAACCATCAAATATTGAATTATTCATAAATTTAAAAACAAATTAAAAAGAAAATTATAGGCGTTTAAGCAATTAAAATCTGACATAGCGAGATGGCGGCGAAAAGGGATATAAAGTAAGAAGAGGCTAAAATGAAAACTGGACGAACAGTCTGAACGATCAATTCGGACGATAGACGTCAGGAAGAAATACGAGGGAGTATTTTCTATTACGATTGTAACTGAAAGTAAGAAGAGGTTAGTAAAAAAGCATTCATTTAATTTTTAAATTCTGAAAGAAATTCTAATACATAAAAACAAAATATCGGAGCAGTGGAGCACTATAAATTGTCGTGCTCCGGCTCCGCTCCTATTCCGTGCAAAAACTCGTTGCTCCACTGCTCCGCGCTCCTGCTCACCGCTCCGCTCCAGATCTCTGTTAACTACCTTATTAGGAAATAATGAATATTGAAATATTTTAAAATAATTGAAAACATAAAATACAACGAATTTATTATAGGGAGAGAGTAATTATGTGGGTATAAAAGAAGAGCCATATTTCAAATTAGCGTGTCCTCTTTGAGGTTTTATTTTTTTAGGCATATTCGAGCGAGAGATCGCTTTTGCTTGGTAACGACGACTTTTTATAGCTGGGTACGACGATTATTCACGGCGTCGGAAGAAGGCTTTTATGGCGCCGAAACTGGTGCTCGCACTCAGTCTAGATTTTCGTGAATTTTTCACGCCTAATTATGGGTTCGTCACGCTGACAAATCAGTGTGTTTTCCCGGAGCGAGCCGGTTCTCTTCCCGCTTTCCCCGGGCGCTCGGGAAAACCCCTCCAGGAATATATAATTCATAGCCGAACTTGGCCCATACATTATGACGATGAAGGGACGCCGTTACGCCCGTCGTATTAAAAACATAACTGGGTTACACTTCGTATCAACATGGCTGGATATTTTATTTATGGGGGGGTCGGAGAGATCCTCCGATAGTGTGGATATTTCGTGGTTGCTCTGTGGAAAATAAACAGACCGGTGCCCTGAACTCATGAAAGGAGATTGAATATATTTATGTATTTTAATTATACACGATACGCTCGTATGTATGTACACGTGATGCTAAAATGTTCTTAAGGATATACGTATATATGTACACATGTACGTACATAATGTACATGGGTACATTTTTTATATTATGCATTTGTACTAAATAAATTGCCTAGCTCTGGGGGATGAAAGAAGAAAAAAAAGAAAGGAATTGATACACGAATTAATATATAAATAAATGCTATATATAAATATAATGTAAGGCAACCCGTTCGAAACGATGAATGGATGTGTGTGAGTGTATATGTCACCCGTTGCACAAGCCTATCGTCGCTCGGCCTGATGTCACATAACGCTCCACACCCCCCCCCCACTGCCTCGATACCACGTCTCTTCGACCACTTGACTCTGATTGTCTGTGAATGAATTCTAAATTAACTGTAAATTTTAGTTTTAAATTGAAAACAGTAGATTCAACAACATCATACACATACAATCAAACAATTCATATTTATAAAACAGGTATATTTGAGTGCTCTTTACTTTTTCTAAAAATAATAAATTTCGTATTGAAAGTTTCATAGTTTAATTTTTATTTTGAGGATAAATGATGAGAATTTGTGCAGTCATGTACACACAAACATATAAAGAGCAGGGGAAGCTGAGAATCTTGCTCCCCCTCCCTCTCCCAAAATATGAAGAAATAAAAAAAATATGACCGATGCAATTTAAGAGCTTTGCAACAAGAAAAGAAAGCTGGATTAAAACTTTTTTTTTTACTATATACAGAATTTTATTGAATATTTTTATCTGTTTAATCCGCTCCCTCTAAGATTTCATTCTGGGTGCACCACACATTTTTTATTTTTGTTGTTTTACGCTTTTTTTTACACACACAAGGTCTTACTGTCCATAATATGATATTGACAATACTTTTATCGTCTAAGAAATATAAATTTCTATTAACATAAAATAAATACATATTCCATAAATAAATTAATAATATCAACAACTTACATATTTTGCATTTAAATTTTATTTATGTTAATATTTTAATACACGAAACACGAACTCAAAGCTTTCAAAAAATAAAAGTCAAATTCTATCGATATATAGGTACACACGAATTTTTTTTTTGATTTTTAAATGCTTTTTATTATTACGAAATTATGTTCACAATACATCTTATATCTATTTTAATAGCTACTGATCTACTGATCATTTTCTATTTTACAATTTTAATTTAATTTGGTTAGAAATTACAGTATTATATTATTCTAATGTTAATCTAAAGCATAATAGGAAAAAGAGCTCAAAAACCTATTTACAATCCTTATAAATGTTCATAATACATCTAATACATAATATTAATTAAAGACTATCTAAAGTCGATGACCTAAAGCAGATTGTGTTTAGGTAATCTGTGTTTATACCTGAAGGGTATAGACATTTTGTTGTAATCACCGAGACTCTTCACAAGTGTGTTAGTATGGTTATTAGTGATTCTTTCATAGAATCTACTGGTTAGTTTGTTAGTAATGTCTGTAACAAACGGAATATTATATATAGCATGCAGTTTTTTCAGGTTAGTATATATGGGTGTATTATAAATTATTTTAAGGGATTTATTTTGTATTACTTGGAGCTTGGAAAGGTTAGTATTCGAGGCGTTATTCCATACAGGTGAAGCATAGGTTAATAATGGTAATATGAGCGCGCGATATAATTTTATTTTATTTAGCGTTGATAAAGAACTATGGCGATTAAATATTGGATATATTGAGGATATACCCCGCATCGCCTTGCATTTCGCTGCCTCAATGTGAGGTGCCCATCTCATTCTTTTATCAAACGTTACTCCTAAATATTTTATTACTGACTGCCATTTCAGACTTTCTCCAGAGGGGATTTTCAGATCTGAACTTGGCTTATGTTTTCTAACACTAAAGAATATGGCGTCTGTTTTGGTTTGATTAATTTGAATTTTCCACTTAGTGAAGTGTTCAGTCATTGTTTTAATTGCAAATTCAAGATTTTTAAGAATAGTGTCTGGTTTTTTGCTACTTGTGAAGCAAGCTGTATCATCTGCATATAGGGCTATGTGACAGTTTTTTGGAATATGTATGTCATTTATATATATGGAGAACAAGAGTGGGCCAAGCAAGCTCCCCTGCGGAACGCCAGCTGCGATTATTTTTGGAGACGATAATTCATTATTTACGCTAACCACTAGCTTTCTACGAGTTAAGTACGATTTGATGATGAGAATTAGGTAGTTTGGTATTTTGTTAATAAGGAGCTTATGAATGAGTCCATCGTGCCAAACCATGTCGAAGGCCTTTTCTATGTCGAGACATACCATTCCGGTACTTCTCTTCATATTAAAGTTCTTCGTCACGTGTTCAGTTAGTCTTGTTAGTTGTTGGGTCGTGGAATGTCCAGTGCGAAATCCAAATTGTTCATTTATTAATTTCTTATTTACGACTTTAAGTAAACGTGTGTAGATTATTTTTTCCAGAATTTTTGAAAGCGTGCAAAGTAAGCTAATGGGTCGATAATTGGCCGGGTTTTTTGAGCTTTTATCGGGCTTAGGTATGGGAATTACGTTGGCTGTTTTCCAGTATTCTGGGAAATACCCGGTGAGTAAACATGCGTTGAATATTTTAGATAGTGAGACTAAAGCTTTAAATGGAAGTTGTTTGATTGTGATGTTATCTATTGAATCTCGCCCAGGTGCCTTTTTATTTTTTAAATTACGTATTATATTTTGGATTTCACACGGATGCACCAATTTTATATTTTTAGTACTGTTAGTGGGAGTTTTTGTGATGATTTTAATGGACCGGTTGACTTTATTATGCGTTGGTATGTGATTGTAATGTTGTGTGAGTGTGTGATGTTTTTGGAAGGATTTTGATAATAGTTCTGCTTTGTCGCAATCACGCGTCACTGAGATTCCTGCATCATCTAATGGAGGAATCGAGTTTTTTGTCCTGCGAATCGCTTTAGCTAATTTCCATAGAG
This sequence comes from Arctopsyche grandis, assembly GCF_051622035.1. Classification (NCBI taxonomy): domain Eukaryota; kingdom Metazoa; phylum Arthropoda; class Insecta; order Trichoptera; family Hydropsychidae; genus Arctopsyche; species Arctopsyche grandis. The sequence continues at coordinate 8,180,726 of NC_135364.1, forward strand.
AGCCATCAACTGAGCTCAATTTTTCTAATTTTTTAGACCAAGCTTCATTTTTGATTTCTTTGATTCTAATTTTAATTTGATATGTGAGCTTATTAATTAATGTTTTCAATGCTGGATTTTTTGATGTTTGCCAAATTTTACGGAGTTTATTTTTACTTTTAATTAGATTTGCAACAAAGTCAGTTATCTCTAATTTGTGTTCAATGTATTGTGTCTTAGGTATGTGAAGGTGTTTGGATCGAGTTATTGATTCCGTTAGGTGTATTATGGAGCTGTCGATTTCGGTTTTGTTTGTGAGTGTGGTAGAAGTTAGAATGGTTTGGTCATTTATGTACGACTTGAACTCTCGCCAGTTAGCTCTCCTATGCCTATGCTTGATGATTTCCTCGGGTTTCCCGTCGATTGAGAAGATTATCGGGAGATGATCAGACGACAGGGTTTGAAGGGCATTTGGTGTCGATATTTTTGGGCAGTTCTTGACGAGGACAAGATCTAGTGTGGATGGTTGTGAGTTATTTGTGGGATAGTGTGTGTATGTATCCGGATGAAGTAAGATTGTATCTGTTAGTTGAATGTATTTAAAAAGAGTTGTGCCTTGTTGGTCAGTGTTTACGCAACTCCATAACGGATGTTTGGCATTAAAGTCACCAGCTACCACTACCGAACTACCAATGTTAAATATTTTGTTAAGATCGGATGCCAATAATCGTTTTTGGGGAGGATTGTAAGCGGATGCTACTATGTGATGGGTGTTGTTAATTGTTAGTTCGATGGCGGTTAGTTCTAAATTTTTTAGTGGCGGAGTTATTACGCGACAATGTTTAATTGACGATTTTATAAAAATGGCAACTCCCCCTCCATGCTGTTCTCGGTCTTCGCGATAGCAGTTAAAGTTAGGTAGGTTAATACGGATATGAGGTTTTAAGAAGGTCTCGGAGATTAAAACTATGTCAACACAGTACTCACCGATCGCCGACTCTAGTTCGTCAATCTTATTCTTAAGTCCACGAGCATTCCAAGCTAGAATGTTCAGGCGCCTCCCGTTAATCAAAGACATCGAGATATTCGACAAGCATGAGTGCCAGCTCTAGTTTGTCGGTGCAACCGCTGGCCTTGGCACGAATCTCCTGGAGGATCTTCAACATCTTCGTCATAGACGCCATGGAAGTTAGGTCTGTTGTTGGTTGAATGTTGGGATTGGTTGGTTGGTGGGGTTTTTTAGGGATATTTGGGATATTTGGTGAAGGAGTTTTAATGGTCGGTAGCTTTGGGAAGTTATGATCGTTAACGACCGGGATATTTTGTGGCTGCGCCACTGGGAGTTTCCAAGGGTTGGTTTTGACAATTGATGCTCGATTCTTCCTCGATTCCAGCATTTTCAGATAGCTCTGTCTTTTTGGACAGTCTTTGAAGTTAGCGGGGTGAGATCCTGAACAGCCTGAGCAGACAGCAGGGGTAACTATTCCTTGATTGCATTGTGCGGTGAGGTGAGTGCCGGCACATTTGACGCACTTGGCCTGCCGATTGCAGTTTTTCGCAGCGTGTCCATATTCTTGGCATCTGAAACATTGAGTAATATTTTGTGATTTACTAGTATATTTAACGACACTGACCTTTGTGTAACAGATGTACCGGATTTCTTTAATCTTCTTTGCCGATACCGATGGCTCGAAGAACACCAAGTATAGCTCGGTGGCGTTGCTCCTAGGCTCCTTCGTCTTCATCTGTATGACTTTGGTTACAGGGAATCCCTGTCTGATGATGTCATCTTTAATATCAGCTTCCGGCAATTTCGGCAAGCCACGTACGACACTTTTTATTTCCTTTTCCTCCTTCCTGGAAAAGGTATGGAATTGTCGGTGTGGTGTCAATCCATCCCGAAGTTTTTTAAAGTCTTCAAGACTTTTACATTGTATCTTGACATTATTTTGACCAATGTAAGTCATTGTGAAGTCTTTTATAAACTTCTTGATCGACGCGATCATGCTGCCGTGAGTGCCAGTAGCTGTCATGATGATGGGCGGGATTCTTCCACCGCTTCTGGGGACATCGGAAACTTCCAAGAGGCCTTCAAATTTGTTTTTCTCCTGAATTTTAAATTCAGGAGCAACATCTTTCACGTTCTTTGCCGTATGTTTTGGAAACTGCCACTCGGTCTCCATCTGAGCGGTCTGAGAGCAGCCTGGTTGAGGAGCTTCGGTTGTAGTTATCAGTGTCTTCTTAATTCGCTTTTTCAGGTTGGATCCTCGCATGGTGCCAACATGTGTTCGTTTGGTGTTCGTTTTGTGGGGGGTGTTTGTTTTGTATGTTAAAAGGTGTGGGTTTTTTGACAGTATGGCGTATCGCTGTATTATGAGCGCTCGCACAGAGAGTACGTCTTCGGCACGTCCGTTCTCACGGAGCGTCGAGTGACGAGATGATGCGACGAGACACACGAATAATGTTGTATTTCTTGACCAAAATGCAATGCGAAACTGAAACGAAATGTGATTGGCCATTGCTGGCTGAGTGGGGGGAGAGGGGGGGGGGGGGTGAATGCGATGGCATGTACATTTTACATAAATCTAATGATAGATCGGGTCAACTATAGTAATAAATTTATACCAATACATTTACACGTACTTTATTTTGTAATCATAGAATTAACAATTACAAAATTACGGATTATTTTTTTTTTACAAAGTTTTTATGTACATATGCTCTCTAAATGAAATATACGGAAAAATGAATGGTAAAAATACATATATGTATAATAACCTAATTTTATTTTTAACGAAAAAATTGTTAATTGGAAGTAGCAAGCCAGCAAATCGTTCAAGAGCTTTTCAGCATTTGATTAAAATGCATACGTTCATATTCGAAAGAATATGAATATGTATTTTATTTTATTTATTGAAAAATCAACAGACAACAGGATGTACAATAGATATGTATAAAAAACAAATAGTAAATATATAATATATGTAACATCCGAGTCTAATAACAGATTTTTAAAAGATTATAAAAAAAAATGAAAAAGATAAATATAAGGAAAACAAATGAAAAAGAAAAGAATAAAGGCTATAACATTGCATAATTAAACTATAGTATTAAAATATTGGAAAAAGGTTATAAAATAGAATATAAGAAGAAATTGAAATTTACAAATATATGAAGCTATTCAATGTATGAAGCTATTCTATAGATTAATTAGAATATAACTTAAGAAAATCTCCGTTTAAAATCAAATAGCAACGTCTTTCACGACTTTAGGGCTAGTTAGTTAAAAAAATTAGTTCGTAATAATTTTTCTTTTTACTAACCTCTTATACGTTTCACATGGTTTTCGTGTAAGCGGTCATTTTTTATATCCCTTATCTCTTATTCACATACTTTTTTAATTATTTTATATTTATTAATTTAATTATTAACGTGTTACAAGGAAACTTTCAATGGATCTATCAAAGCATTAAAAAGTCAAATAATCAGTATCAGTATATGATGGATTTGGCATTGAACTATAAACATTGTATGTATCTATGTACGTCATTAATTAAAAGTAACGATGGCTTATTGTGTTTCAATATATTAATACATAATTATTCATTCAATAAAGAAAAACAAACACATAATGTGAATAATATTATAAATCTCATTGTATGTGATTTCTCGTAAGGTAAAGCCGTCAATTAGTTAATGAACGTCAGCCAGGAGTACGTTTTGAATACCGGAAAGACAGCGGTGAAAGCGGCTTTCACACGCGAGGAAATAAAGCGGCCATTAAATTGAAAATTGTCTTTATTTTACGTTGATGTTGTACATATGGCTGTATGTATGTACATATGTATGCATATACATACGTTTGTATGTACTTAATACCCATTTGCAGTGTTTTCCAAAATGTGATTACAGTCTACTGACGGCTCGTGTGTGAAATTTGCCTAGGGGATGAAAATTTATTTTCACAACATTGTATGTTTGTGAAATACAATAAGCAACAGGCTTGCACCGTTATGAACTAAGCAATATTTTGACAATTTCATGAAATAAGCACTTTCAATTGCACATACATAAAACGTATTATAAAAACACATCAGTAAATAACTATAATATAACTAGCTAGTCAGTGACAGTTGTTTCTAATTTTGAAAGTTTTGTCCTTTCAATGGTTTTGGAAAATATTATACCATTTATTTCACTAAGTGGAAAATTCAAATTAATCAAACCAAAACAGACGCCATATTCTTTAGTGTTAGAAAGCATAAGCCAAGTTCAGATCTGAAAATCTCTGGAGAAAGTCTGAAATGGCAGTCAGTAATAAAATATTTTGGAGTAACGTTCGATAAAAGAATGAGATGGGCACCTCACATTGAGGCAGCGAAATGCAAGGCGATGCGGGGTATATCCTCAATATATCCAATATTTAATCGCCATAGTTCTATATCAACGCTAAATAAAATAAAATTATATCGCGCGCTCATATTACCATTATTAACCTATGCTTCACCTGTATGGAATAACGCCTCGAATACTAACCTTTCCAAGCTCCAAGTAATACAAAATAAATCCCTAAAAATAATTTATAATACACCCATATATACTAACCTGAAAAAACTGCATGCCATATATAATATTCCGTTTGTTACAGACATTACTAACAAACTAACCAATAGATTCTATGACAGAATCACTAATAACCATACTAACACACTTGTGAAGAGTCTTGGTGATTACAACAAAATGTCTATACCCTTCAGGTATAAACACAGATTACCTAAACACAATCTGCTTTAGGTCATCGACTTTAGAAAGTCTTTAATTAATATTATGTATTAGATGTATTATGAACATTTATAAGGATTGTAAATAGGTTTTTGAGCTCTTTTTCCTATTATGCTTTAGATTAACATTAGAATAATATAATACTGTGATTACTAACCAAATTCAATTAAATTGTAAAATAGAATATGATCAGTAGATCAGTAGCTATTAAAATTGATATAAGATGTATTGTGAACATAATTTCGTAATAATAAAAAGCATTTAAAAATCAAAAATCATACCATTTATTTTCTTAACTTATATATTTATATAAACGGTATATTTTATTTTATTTTTACATATATACCAGGAAGGCCTTACAGGTAAATCCCAATGCGCCTTCCTGGCCAATTACAAATACAAATACAGCATTTTTATTATATGTCGTTGATTTGCGAGACACTGAAAAAACTCGCAAATTAACGAGACATCTATGAATTGTACATCAATCAAATTTTTCAAATAGTGGTGACATAGTAGGTAGGAAGGATTTTTAGCCAATTTTTTTTCCGGAAACCGTTTCAACAATGAAATCAGAGAAAATTGGCAAACTCTGATAGGAAACGATCAACCCGGAGTCACAAATCCAGGTCTGACCAACAGCATACTCTGAAAAATTCATTTTCATTCAGGGATAGAACCCGGCACCTTCTTGACGGTAAGCAGAAGCTTAACGTCCGAGCTATGCTGCTGGCATATGAAAAATATTTCCTAAGACAACTTTACTACGTGGCGAATAGTACAAATTGTATATATGAGTAACTTAGCTACGCTCATAATCGATTAAACATTAGTTGATTACGATACCTATGTCCTGTTTGGAGCCGAAAAAATCAAACTGAAGTAAAAGTTATCGAACGAAATATTTTAACGACTCGTTCACAACCCAGAAAAAAATTAATTTAAATTGTTAAAAAAAGCCCTCTAGTTATCCACAAAGGGTTGCAACTAAGTGAGTTTGAAACACGCTGATTCACCGAGTTAATATGTACATATATATATATATATATATATATATATATATATATATATATATATATATATATATATATATATATATATATATATACATATGTAGGTAATATGTATAGTACAAACATATGTACAAACACACGTCGACATAAAGTCAGCAAAGTGGATAAGAGGTAAATGCTACCCACTGATCGGATCGATCGGAACGCTTTCGCATTTGTAATCGTCATTTCATCCCCCAGCCTCCCCTCGATGTAATTACGATAGGGGCGCTATCGGCACGTCACAACTAATTAATTTTGTTCGCAACAACGTAAGTTCGGGCCGCTAACTGACGACGAGCCAGGTGGGCCCCCTACCACCCCCTTCCAGTTACGGATAATTTGTTTCATCCCTCCAGCTTTCGGAGTGCCGTATCGAGACTTATCTCCGACACGAATTGCCGTCATCTCGGATCGATAAAAATTTAGTGACTACATTGTATGTACAGGTGGAGGTTGCAAAGGTTTATTCAGTTTAAGCGTGCCGCTTAAATTTTGTCGATGAAGCTTTAGAATTCTTCAAGTGGATAATTCTGATGATATCACATTTTCTTTACGCGCGGCGATTTATGATCCACATTGTTTCGTACTATTGAAGAAAAATACCATGTACATCTTCATAAATAGACTTAATCATTCCAAAGTCAAATTCATGAATTCAATAAAGTTAATAGATTTATTAAGTTCATCTTTTGTTTATGTTGAGTTCCTATTGTATTACTATTTTTCACCATTTTTTCCTATTTTCCGTCTTACTACTGTAACGTTACATAGAGAGACGCCCCGTAGACCGGTGACGTCATGGTGACGCCGACCAATGGTGGAGTCGGGCGTTGCGACCAAAGGCTGCACCCGACTCCTTGACCAATGATAATACATGTATGCGCTGAGCGCTCTATGATATAAGAATGGTACGCTCTCGATCGGTGGCATTCGGAACCTGACCTCCACCGGACGAGCAGCAATAAAGACCTGGAACCTGCCTGCGTGTTTTCTTGTACCTCGACCTGACTCCACTTACCTTTGAATACTCTTCACTGGTGTCAGAAGTGGGATCTACATGGTTGAGACAAGGAGCCACAAAGGTGCGGATTCGGGGTCTTCATCGCTGCCGGAAGAAATGGAGCCGAATCGAGAACAAAGCCCTGGGGAGCTGAGCAACGGAGGACGGAGACGGGAGGAGCAGAGGAGCCGGGTGTTGAGGAGCCGGGTGCCAAGGACACCGGAGCCGAGCTACAAGGAGCTAAGCCAGGGAATGGCGAGCTGCCAAGAGCAGGTCCAGTCCCTGCAAAACACCTTCGCCACGTTTTTGCAGTCCTGGGAGAAGTCTGCGACACCAACGCAGCCGAAAGCCGACGTACATCCAGAACCACCGAGGAGATCAGAGGTATGTTACGAGGACAGGCGGACCACACAGCGAGACACGTACGGGGTGCGGCAACATTCCCACCGGTACGACTACACCACGTTCGACGGTACTGAACGGTGGAAGGACTTCCTCAACCACTTCGAGTTTGCTGCACGGCTGAACAAGGAGACGACGAACCTGGAGGACCGACTGTGCTGCCAACTCCGAGGTGCGGCCGCCATTTTCGCCAGTCAGCTGCCATCGACGCTGAGCTACGACGACTTGACGGAAGAGCTGGCCCAACGCTTCAGACGACAGGGCACACCGATTGCATGCCATGCGGCAGCGGAACAGAGAAGATGGAGTGCGGAAGAACCAGCCGCGGACCACGTAGACGCGATACGAGCCCTCTGCGAAGACATGCTGGAGGGCGTCCACACGAACGCCGAAGCAGTCGAACGCATGACCGTGTGCATAGCGGCGAACTCCTTCACGTACCCCAGTCTACGGGCCAAACTTGGCGCGCTCCGGATCACCCCGACTACAGCGGACGTGATAACCAGAGCCGACGCAACACGACAAGCCGTCATCTTCGAAGAGAAGGAACAACGGTCAGCACAACCAACGTCGAGAACAGTACGTCCCGACGCGGGAGCGTTCAGACCATCTCGACCGGCCGTGCGACCCCCACGATGGGTGTCATCAGACCAGACAGCGCGACCAGCCACTACCACTCCAACGTGTTGGAACTGCGGACAAACGGGACACATTAGCCGGTTGTGCCGCAAGAAGAGGGTCCGGAAGCTGGAGCCAACGAACGACGAGGATGAAGACGACGAGGAGGAGGCGGCTTCGGGAAACGAGCAGTGATCGGCCTGTTACGGGTCAGACCGATCACCGGTGCACGCAAAACACCCGGAGTGAACAAACTGGACGGCAGCGGCACGGCCGGCTCGTTTGTCGTGAAAGGAGAGATCGGAGGCGTGCCGTGTCGAATGGTGGGGGACACCGGGGCGTGCATCACGGTGATCAACCCGGAACTGTTCGCGAAGATCTCTCCTAAAGATTACACCGTCGTGAAGGGCCATTACAGCAGAGCGCGGCAAGCGGCGGGCCAAACCATCAAGATCCACCGATGGATACGGGTGACCCTTAATCTGCAGGGCGAAAAGTTTCCGTGGAACGTAGCGGTGGCGGATATCCAGGATCCCATATTGTTGGGACTGGACGCACTGAGACATGTCCGAGCTACGTTCGAGTTGGGCGGAGAGGAGAAGTGTATCATCAGGGGCGTGCAACGCGAGAAAGGCAAGAAAAATGCACCTGCTGTCAAGAGCATCCGCGGGGAAGTACCCCACCCGAAGATCACGGCGTTACTCGAGAGGGCCGATATTATGCCAGAAGAGAAACGGCGCCTCGAGACCATGATTCGGGAAAATCGGAAAGCGTTCGCCCGGGACGAGAAGGACCAAGGAAGGACCACCAAGGCGGTCCACACCATCGACGTGGGAGACGCGAAGCCGATGAAACAGCCGCCGAGAAGGATACCGCTAGCACGGAAAGAGGAAGTACGCGCTATGATCGACGACTTACTGAAGCAGGGCGCGATAGAACCGGGGCACGGGCCGTGGGCGTCACCGGTAGTTCCGGTCGCCAAAAAGGACGGGTCGCTAAGGATGTGCGTGGACTACCGGAAACTGAACACCGTCACCAAAATAGACTCACACCCCATCCCGAGGATCGACGACACTTTCGACCAGTTGAACGGAGCGAGCTACTTCAGCACACTGGATCTGCAGAGCGGATTCTGGCAGGTACCGGTCGCCCCGGAAGACCGCGAGAAGACAGCGTTCGTAACAGAGTTCGGTCTGTTTCAGTTCAAAGTGATGCCATTCGGGTTGTGTAACGCGCCAGCGACGTTCGTACGGTTAATGACAAAAGTGGTCGGTGACATAAGCAATGTCCTCGTGTATCTAGACGACATTATCGTGCACAGCAAAACTTACGACGAACACTTGGTGCATTTAAACAATGTGTTCGAACGGATACAGGCAGCCGGCCTTAAATTGAATGCAGACAAGTGTCGATTGTGCTGCCGCGAGGTCGAATTTCTGGGACACCGAGTGTCAGCCGAAGGAATTTCGACAGATCCGAAGAAAGTCCAAACCGTGCGGGACTGGACGACTCCGAAAACACAAACCCAAATGCGCAGCTTCCTGGGACTGGCCACGTACTACCGAAAATTTGTGCGCAATTTCGCCGAGATCGCGAAACCACTCCATCAGCTAACGGAAAAAGGGCGCGAGTTCAAGTGGACACCGACGTGCGAACAAGCGTTCGAAAAGTTGAAAGAAGCGCTGACTACCACGCCAATTATGTCGTATCCCCAGCCGGGAGAGCGATATGTGTTGGACACCGACGCCAGTCAACATAGCATCGGTGCAGTTTTGTCTCAAGTTCAAGGGGGGGTGGAGAAAGTGATCGGGTATTTCAGCCGGACAATGAACAAACCCGAACAAAACTATTGCGTGACCCGAAAAGAACTATTGGCGGCAATTAAAGCCATTCAACACTTCCACCACTACCTATCGGGCTCGAAGTTCACGTTACGAACCGACCACTCAGCGTTAACGTGGCTGAAGAACTTCAAAAGACCGGAGGGCCAGTTGGCGAGGTGGCTGGAAATTCTGGGCCAGTACAACGTGACCATCATTCATCGACCGGGGATAAAGCACGGGAACGCGGACGCACTATCGCGAAGGCCGTGTACGGAAGAGTGTCCCAAATGCTCACGCGCAGAGACAACCGATCAAGAAAACGACTCGGCCCGAACGGAACCAGTAGAACCCGCAGAACCGGAAGCACGAGTAGCCCTCGTAGGGATCTTGCCCAACGAGATGACAAACTCGACGATCGACAAAATCGTCGAGTGGAAGAACGCCGGAACGAGACCACCGTGGGAAACAGTATCTGCTGAGGAGCAGGAACTTAAAATACTGTGGACCCAATGGGACGCATTGGAGGTGGAAGGCGGTAAGCTGTACCGGAGATGGGAGAACACCGCGGGAACACGTCACACAAAGCAGCTGGTGGTGCCGACAGAGAAGATACCCGAAATCATGTGGGAGATGCACAACGCGCCCACGGGGGGCCACTTCGGTATCAATAAAACGTACCGAAACGTGCGCCAAAAATATTACTGGCCGACGTGTCGAATCGACGTCACCCAGTGGTGCGAACGATGCGCACAGTGCGGGGCCCACAACGGACCACACCGAAGGAATCGCGGGGCACTTCAACCGTACCTTTCGGGGACGCCACTACAACGAATGGCAGTCGACATTCTGGGTCCACTCCCGGCCACCGAACGAGGAAACCGATACATACTGGTGGCCATGGACTACTTCACGAAGTGGCCGGAAGCGATTCCACTACCGAACCAGGAGGCAGAGACCGTAGCAGACGCCCTGGTAGAACAAGTGTTCACGCGGCTAGGCGTCCCGAACGAGCTGCACTCTGACCAGGGACGAAACTTCGAGTCGAAGTTGTTCCGTCAGGCACTGGACCGGCTGGGCGTACACAAAACGAGAACAACACCATACCAACCTCAGTCCGATGGAATGGTCGAGCGACTCAATCGAACCATGCGGGCGCACTTGACGAAGTTCGTCAACGACGAGCAGGACGACTGGGACACGCTGGTTCCGCACTTCCTCATGGCATATAGAGCGGCCCAACACGATGCGACAGGAGCATCACCAGCAGCCATGATGTACGGACGAGAACTGCGCATGCCGGCGGACCTACTATATGGGGGCCCTCCACCAGACAGCGAACCTCAGGATCCACACCGATATACCACGAAGTTGACCGAAGACATGGCCAAGGTACATCGGTTCGCCAGAGCCCACCTCCGGATGCAGAATAGCCGTATGAAGACGCGATACGACGTCCGCAGAACCGAACCGGCGTACGAAACAGGTGACCGAGTATGGCTGTACAACCCTGCCAAGACTCCAGGGCTTTCACCAAAGCTGCAATCGCTGTGGGAAGGACCGTACACCATAGTGACCAAACTTAGTGACGTAGTTTATAGGATACGCAGGGAATTCGACGGCTCAAACCGATTAATGGTGGTGCACCTGGATAGACTCGCAAGGTATAAGGCCGTCGAATATTGACTGTAATTGTATGTAACTATTTTGTAATTGTTTAAGTGTAAATTAATGGGTCGATCGGGACGATCTCTCTTAAGAAGGGGGTTATGTAACGTTACATAGAGAGACGCCCCGTAGACCGGTGACGTCATGGTGACGCCGACCAATGGTGGAGTCGGGCGTTGCGACCAAAGGCTGCACCCGACTCCTTGACCAATGATAATACATGTATGCGCTGAGCGCTCTATGATATAAGAATGGTACGCTCTCGATCGGTGGCATTCGGAACCTGACCTCCACCGGACGAGCAGCAATAAAGACCTGGAACCTGCCTGCGTGTTTTCTTGTACCTCGACCTGACTCCACTTACCTTTGAATACTCTTCACTACGATTATTTTTTTACATTTTTCCCGCTTTTGTTAAATTTTTGCTATATTTTTGTTTTCGGGTCAATTGGCAATATCGCCTCCCCCAAGTATTTCAAATGAATTACTATATAATATAATATATCTAAGGGTGTATTGCATCTTTAGAGCAACATATTGATATGCCCACTATATTCAATTAACCAGAGAAAGATTTTAAAAATTGACATAAATCATGGGAAATTCAAAATAAAAATATGAAATTCCTCAAAAATTCTAGATAACTGTCTTCGAATTGAAAGTTCCTTTGGTTAATACTAGTGTTTTAAAAGTATCGTTCTAGGGAGAAATTAATACTTGATTTGAAACTGGAGGTAAATTTTTAACTCCTATACAATACATATGTATGTATGTATTATACATAATACATTCATACATATGTATGAAAAACTGAAAAACTGGAAACATATGTATTGAAAATATTTATTTATTTAACGTTTTTTGACCATTGTGGCATAACAGGGAGAACCTAATGCGCCAAAATGGCCTACATAATAAAATAATAATATAAAATAAGAGAGGGAGATTTGAGAGGGAGAAGCGTTATTTTCAGAAAATTTTCTGGTTCCTGCGAGGATATTGAATGTAAAAGTATACACAAAAAATACATAGGAAACATGAAAAAAATCGAAAAAAAATATGAATTTCATGAAATTTAAGGAGGCCAAAATGGCCTGTTTCGACGTAGAACATGACATTTTGCGCCATTTTGGCCTCCTTATATTTCATAAAATTCATATGTTTTTTGGATATTGTGTTCAAATTAAAAGTATTAATCCAAAAAAGCTCCAAGAATGAAAGAAAGAAAGAAAGAAAAAAAAATAAAGAAAGAAAGAAAAGAAAGAATGTTTGAAAATAAGCATAAAACTAGTGATTTTGTTATACATGTTAGGGTTGCCAACTGGGAAGTAAAAAAAAGTGTACATTTCTCAAAAATATTTAATTTTATTAATTAGTTCAAAATTTAATATAAAATTTTTAAGAACAGCTGTCGCCAACCTTTCGGACCTCATGGACCTCTAAATTCATAATATTTTAACAAACCTCCTTTACGTTTCACTTACTATTACAATTAAGAGGATTTTTTTTATTTTATTACTAATTCTTAAAATCTCATTGCATATTTGCTGATGCATTCATTTTCACTTCACCAATAGAAAAATGATATCGACTATGAAGCGTTTTATTTTACAACAAAGTTTAATGTTAATTATTTGGTTAAAAATCATAAATTAAAAGTAATCAATAAAAAAAAAATTGGTTAGACTAGATTTTAATTTTTCAAATTTTCTTATAATATCCTTAATAAATATTTAAATAAATAGCGCTCGTCGATTTTCAATAAACTACGCAATTTTAACGCTCTTCGAATTAAACAATTAATTCGAAATTAAACAATATTATAAATACTTATTTAATCAATACAAAATATTTAAAAGTCGGCTACATAAAAAATAGAACATTTTGAGCCTATATGATAAAAGAGAGAGAGCAAAAGAATTTTTTCAAAAAACATGGCATGTTCTTTTAAAAAGAGATCTGTTGGAAACCCTGTACATCTAAATACATGACTCCTTGTTATATATATATGTATAGCAAATTTGTTATTAAAATTTTTAATTATGCTACTTTCTTCCGCTAAAAATTTCCATTAATAAGTTGGGAGCGTTTAGTTTATGAATTTCTATTAAAATCTTTATAATTATCAACTTCAAAAGCTTTTACGTCATGCTTATCAATATATTTTAGAGTGAAACGCAATTTACGAGCGACGAGAGCTGCTGTTGTGATGCAATTTAGCAGAAGAAAAGTCGTGAAAAAAGACTTGAAATCATTTTACACCTTTTCAGCCTAATAAAAATACCCTTCTTCAGTATAACGTACGTAGTTTGGTAACGGTTCAGTCATGCATAATATGCTACCGACAAAAGTTAGTGTCCTGGAAAACAACTCTTGAAATGGTTAAAATTTGGTATAGGGCTATGAATATACTTGTAAAAACTGTTTGGTTAAAGTTTGAGGTGTAGTCAGTTTTAAATAGTTTATTTTAATGCATAGTATTGAAAGTGATACTTTTACTGTGTAGTAAATATTTACATTAAAAAGGATTATATCACATGAAAAGTTCGATCTGTACATTTTTCGTAAACACTATGGAAATTCAGAAATTAATGGAAATTGAAAAATTTAAATACCGAAATATGAATCGGCAGATTATCGAATTCATTTATTCGAACGGATTTTCATGAAACTGTTTCAATTGAACGATTTAAAAATCAACAAATTCGCAGTTACAATATAGTTTATCAGATAAAACTCCGCATTTTCCAGAATATTCAAAATATAATTCAACACGTAGCGCAATGTGGTTGTGTATATTACAAAGTGACAATTCGATTATAATACCAAATACTTTTTTGAGGCAAGTTGAGCTCTCTTTATAGGAATGAAAAGTGATTTTCAGATCTACCTCGTATATATAATACATATGTACATATGTATGTATTATAAGTCTGCAAGTTGCATTTCCGTTTAGCACAAAGCATCCGAGTTTTCCTCTCTTTTGTAAGGGATCCCATAAACATGGCATGACTCCAGGCTATCCACCATTCGACAAACATAAAATATTTTTCCGATAAACTTGCAATCACGTATACAAATACGGATTCGATTTGCACACTTGAATCGAATACCTGAAATGTGAACATATTTTCTTTTCAATACACGAAGTAATCCCACATATTATCACACTTAAAAAAATATTATATAAATTTCTGATATTGCATACTGGTATCAATTTATCTTTCACATACACCCAGTGGTGCAGTCGGGCCAGATCGGGGCAGGTTACCGCCCAGGTACTTATTTTTGAGCCAGGTCGCCGCCCTGGCATTTTGATTGATATGAAAATTGTTTTATGAGTAAAATTAAAAAATATATTTTGGCTTATATTAATAACACTTGAGACGAGAAGAATAAGAGGCGACTTAATCGAAGTCTTTAAAATAATAAATAATCTTCATAATTGTCTTATGTCTAAACTCATTACGTTCAATGAAAACACTCATCTTAGAGGTCACACTCTCAGACTCCAAAAAGAAATAAGTATTTTAAAAACATACCTGTTCTATAATTTGTATATAAAATTATTATTTTGAATAAAAATACCAATATTTTTATTGTACTACCGCCATCTATGTTTACAACTAAAAACTGGATAAACATCAGGAACTTTTCAGAAAGTCCAAATTTCAAACGCGTCTTACACGATATTTTTGTACCATCGTAATGGCGGAAGATCCATTTACTTATATTGATAAACAAAATGAGCAATATGGAAAAGTATGAAAACGATCGGATAAGAGGCAAATATCTTCCTGAATTGTGAAGTGTAGTGAAATAAGGAGGTGTGTAAAATCGAATAAATTGATCAGAGATTTCTTCTTTTCAAACAGAGTGTTTAAAGTTTGAAATAATCTTTCCAACAATGTAGTAAATTCTGAAAAGTATAATATTTAAAAAAAAAGCTAGAAATCTTTCTTAAACTTGAAGATTTTTGTAATTCTTCTTTTCCAATATCTTTTCTATATTTTTGTTTTCTTTTAGTTATTATGTTACTTATTGTTATGAAGTTTTTAGAAAATATAAAAAAAAACATCATAATTTCAAGAACAATATTTGTTAATTAGTATTTGATTTTTTTTATAAATATTTGAACTACCAATATTAGGATACTTATTTTTTAAGTGATGAAAAAAGAGGGGGGGAGGGGATCATAAAAATTAAACACCGCCCTGATTCTTTTTTATTTAGAACTACACCACTGGTACACCGTTATAGGAGCTATGCCTGTTGATATTTCAAAGGGTGGTCTTTGAATAGAATATTCAAATGAGATCAAATTTAAATGAGATAAATTAAAAAAAAGGCTAAAATTAAAATTTGAAAGGTAGAATGCTGACCTTTGTAGAATAAACCATCTGGTTATATAATAATTCGATGCAAGCAGGTGTTTGCTGTTGAAACAATCAACTACACTGCTTTGTACAAGTGAAATTGCACTTGGACGTAGTGTCAGCGACCAAAATACACTAGAGGTTTTCATTAACGAACCTTGATCACACGTCAAGGTGGTTGCCACTTGATTTGAGACGGATTTCCCAATCCCGATCGTGATTGACCGATCATTCTGACGTAACGTGTGATCGGACGTGTTTAATTAGACTTCAAAGGCAATCGCTAATTTGAATGTATAGTCTAATATAAAATACAGCCGTTAAATGTGGCATATTAGGTTGTAAGGTGGGTATTCAAGTACAAATTTCTATTGCAGGCAAGTATATATTATATTTACATATGTATGTATGTGCATTAGGGATCCGAAATACTTGTCGACTTCAACTATTCGAATATCGAATAGTAAATCAAGAGCTATTCGAATATTTGAAAAGTTAAAAAAAAGGTAGGAAAAACATATGTACCAAGCATAAATTTGAATGAATCGTCTTATCATAGTTGCCATTGAATTCCACCTCGTTTTAACAGCCAATAATAATTCATTATGATTTCTTGTAAAAATGTATATTTCGCCGGTGACTTTTTAAATATTCGTATTATTTTTCTGATGTTTTCTAAAATTTCGTGGAGATTATTATCGATCGAAAAGTGATTTTCTTCAAACCTTTTCCGTATTTAATGAATAAAAATCCATTTCTTCACATCTAGACATTTCATCTTCTTCATTATCTTCATTTTTATCACAATTATCACCATTATTTATTTAATTTTCTTCATAATCGTCGGCTTCTTCGTCATCACTATTTTTATGTTGATTTTGTGTATTTAGTTTATAAAAAAAATATATACAAGAATAATATTCGAATAGTTGATGAAATATTCAAATAACGAATATTCTGAGCTCTTTAAAGACAACGATGAACTCAATTAGGATAATTGGATCGATTGAATTGTGAAAAACAAAATCCTAATTTGTTGGCAGATATGTTGCTTGTTTCAGAGAAATCATATTATGTACTTACTGTAAATTTTTCTGTAGAAAATCTTTAAATGGATGGTAACCTTTATATTCATCGCAAATAGAAAAGAGACATCGACCAACAAATTACAATGAAAATGACTAACGACTTTTCCAGTTGAGTTGGCTATGCTTGGTATCGCCAGCGGCGAGGATTCCAAGCTACTTTTATTTTATTCACAAAGTCAAAAATTGAATAAATAAAACCATCTAGCAAAAATATATGTATATATTAAAAATTATTTGAAAGGATTTCGGTAGGCAAAAACTCGACGGGTGATAAAATAGTCGGAGAAGGGTCTCTACAATCCGAAAATTTCAATAGTAAGTAAATTGGAAAAACGTGTAAGCCTTGATGAAAATGGACAATGTGACGCATTGGCAAAATAACGTTGAATAAGTAATTACGGGTCAATCAAATAATTTTAAAAATAAATGCGTAACTTCAAAATTCGATTTGAACGTTGAATAGAAATTCCACATTGTTTCTAAAGGATCGGAAGGGATGAAAAAAGGTAGCCAAGGTGGGGAACTTTGCCTTAATCATATCGTTAAAAGAGGAGCAAATATTTTCTTTTATAGAGATTTTGTTTACTTGAATTTTTTAGTTTAAATTAGCCCTGTGGCACAGTGCAGTACTTTTATGGTGGAATTTTACTTTGTGAAGTAAAAAAATGAATTTTACACGGAAAGCATAAGATGAAGCAAATATATTTTTACATATATGTAATATATAGCCTAAATACTTTCAAAGCGGTTTTTAAAGTACATATTCTAATAGCGCAATCAAACGAAAATAAAACCGGCGATGCTAAAGGGTCTATTTATATTCCAAAATAATTAATTTTAAGTGATGTAAAAATAATATTACTGCCCAAAATATACTATAGGGTGTGTTATGCACCCCGCTTATCACTCGAGTTCCCACAATATCAAATGTACTTTTCACACGCTCATATACGTGAATAACAAAACCATAACAATTCCTGTAATAGGATATTCAGATAACACAGGAATGTACCCAGCCCATAAGATAACAAATCATTTATATAGATCACGATTCGACCGCATTAGTCAGTCATCACCATCAAGACTCCGAGAGAGGTAGTCTTCACCATCGACTCCGAGAGAGCAGTCCTCACCATCGACTCCGCAGATGACAGTCGTTAGTCATCACCATCGACTCAGCGAGAGAGCAGTCTTCACCATCGACTCTGAGAGAGAGCAGTCATCAACATCGACTCCACAGTGACAGTCGTCATCATAAATACTCCGAGAACGCGTCCTCAATTAACGATCAGCACAGCAGCAGAATAAAGTGAACGAAAGTTATAGTGAAATAGTTCTACGTGTCTCCTATTATAAAAATCATAGTTCCATTATCTATCGGTTTTCGAATATATCTATAATATAAGATAATTGTAACATTTTAATAACAATAAAGAAACTTGGTTGGTTAACCAAGTAGAAATAAAAATTAAATAAATATTTCCCTGGAACGTGACAGGTGGTATTGTAAAGATTTTTGACGAAAATAGATTTCAATTTTGATTTCGATTTTGATATGTATCGAAGCTTGTACTCTCAACACAGAGAGATCATTGGTCGATGGGTCATGATACCTTATTGGTTGTAGCTTACGGCTCGTTTATACGCCGAGATCTTTTTGGCGGAACGCGAGATCAGGCGATTAGCGATGTATAATATAAACCAGCGGTTCACGAGCACCAATTAGCTAATCTCTTCGTTACAGTACTTATGTACAAAATTAATCTAACCATATATGTCATATATGGTAATCTCCATCTATGATAATCTCATATATGTATACATACATATTATTTATTTTTTACATATATGTATACCAGGAAGGCCTTACAGGAAACCCCAATGCGCCTTCCTGGCCAATAACAATGCAGCATTTTTAATTACACTGAAGTCGCTGAATTACGAGACACTGAAAAACTCGCAAATTAACGAGACATACATATATGAATTGCACATAAATTTTAATGTATATTCACATTAATCATACTCAAATAGTGGTGACATTGTAGGTAGGAATGGTTTTAACCAAATTTAATCTGGAACCGTTTCAACAATGAAATCAGAGAAAATAGCAAACTCTGATAGGAAGCGATCAACCTGGAGTCCAGGTCTGACCAGTAGCACTACAGATATACTCAAAAAACTTATTTTCAATCGAGGTCAGCTCATGGGATCGAAACCGGCGCCTCTCGACGCTAAGCAGAAGCTTAACGATCGAGCTATGCTGCTGGCTAATATATTGTATTATATTTTACATACATATTTTTTTACATACATATATACAAATATACCAGGAAGGCTTAACAGGTAAACCCCAAATGCGCCTTCCTGGTCCACATGGATACATGTAAATCTAAACAATATCTGAAATCTATCGTCAGATATTACAAATATTGTATTAATACGATAAATAACGATGAATAATTTCATGTTACAATACGAATTTTATATTCGATAAACAACCACAGAGACATCTATGGTGAGCAATATGGCGAAACCTAAGATATAACAATAACTAAAGGTTCGCAACAGAAAATTGGGAAGGAAACGCCAATTTTACAGGAATCGTTTCAAAGAAACGATCGACCTTGACAAATCAAGGTGTGGCCAATAGCGAGACTTTAGCGGGAATCGAACTCGTAACATCAAGTACGAGATAATTCAACATTCACCACTAGACCACACTACTGGTTTTTAAATTCAATAGGATATATACATATATCCTATTGAATTTTAAAAAATGATACAATTTCTTGATGTACATATGTACATATGTATGTGTGTTATAAAACTAGATTAAATACAATGTCAGTAGGGACGACGAGCTTTAACGAGTAGTTTCGAGTACGAAACCATCTAACGAAACGCTAAGTGGAATAAAAAAAATATATTTTGTCGGAGAAATTGAGAACGTTCGAGAGCCAGAGAGCTCGCCTTTATATTTCCTACTTTTTTAACGTTAAAAATACAACAGCATCCCTTTGCCACTGGGCGAACGGTATAATTTTTGCCGGAGCGCTCCGCAGGATGGGTACGGGGGTGTGTATGTTTTTTTTTTTGCAATGGGAAGAGCGTCGGCAATGGAGAATAAGAAGAGCCATGTTGGAAATAAAAACCAGCCCATTTGAGCCTATCCGAGCGTGTTTAATTATTGGGAGCGCGAGGCCCACACGACCGCCAGCTGTTAACATCCGCGAAACCACCCAAACCCACCCCCCACCCACACCAAACACCCAATGTACGACAAATTTAATTAAACAAAATCTTTTACAAGCGCCGACTGAATTGATAATCTCCTCTGAGGCTTCACCTCGTCTCTATACCTTTTGCATAGGTGCTCATAAAAACCAACATTGTACGAGTACATACAAATGTACGTAATACATGTTCAAAGATTGAGCAATTGTATGGTTCGAGTATTAATTTGAGCCATTTTGATGAAATTCAACATCAATGCCTTTCAATTTGAATATTTCAACATTTTAAATATCTTTAGAATTCGATTGAGTTAAATCAAATATATTAATTGAATCGGATACTACATACATATATGTAGATATTTTATAGCATTGGTATCAGTAATATGGAACGATTCCTTGCATGTTATCAATTGAATCCATTAATACGTAGGTATGTATTTAGACGTAGAACTATTTCGCACAGTTATTATAAAAAGAAATTATAAAAATCACTAATAAAATAAAATAAAAAGGCAATTTAAACAATATATCAATAATAAATGCACGACAATATAAACTATAAATATATAAAATGTGTGGGATTTCATGATTAGGATTTCAATCAAAATTATGATGCCGACTTAAACTAATGTAATTAAATATATTACTAAGAGGTTTGGGCCGCGTAAGTACGTATGTAATGATATAAAGGCGATATAAGAGTATTTAAATATTCTGAAGACGTCGAAGTGAACCTGTTTGAAGTAACCTGATTAAGTAACATTGTTAGGGTTAAGTTGACTTTCCAACTCAATTTACTAGTCGAGTGACGTTTAACGAAAGTCTAACCTGGTACCAAATTATAATTGAAGAGAATTTTCAGTTGTAACATACATATTTTGACCAGTTGGAATGTAATTCGCCATATGAATCAACTCACGTGGGTTATACGGAATATATTCCAATTAGTCAAAATATATTACAACTGGAAGATACACTTGACTGTAACATACATTTAACGTAACGTAGTATAATAGATAGTTGTACGTACGTAGTATAATAGATTATCTATTATATTATAATAGTTATCTATTAATACAAACTTACTCCTCAGTCGGTAGTTTATATAAACGCAAAAGCTTTGCATATGCTAGTCGGCTTGAAGGATCAAACGTCAAATGACGAGCATTTGGCCATATGAGCGATATCGATCGACAACGATATCGATAGCATTCATTATTAACATTTTGAGTGAACTAAAAATATATATATGAGAGATAATGAGAACCTATAAATCAAATTTTATAAAATATATATATATATATATATATATATATATATATATATATATATATATATATATATATATATATAAAACGAAAAATGAAAATCAAAAGTTATAGGCGTTTAAACAATTAAAATCTGACAGGGCGAAAAGTAATGAAACTACCGATGTGAATGATGAATGTGACAAATAAACGTCACCGAGTAATACGATGCAGTATTTCAAACGTGTCTACTACGATTATTTTTCACCATCGTAATGGCAGTTTATACTTCCACTTACTTTATACTTCCAGAACCCAAACTTCGCCACACGACCAAATCGTTTGCAAGCTATGTAAGAAGAGGTATGTACATATAATAAAAAGTAGTCGGTTGATGTTTTACGACTCCGTCTCCAACTCCGCTTGGAATGATCCGACTCAACGACTCTGGCTCTGACTCCACAACCCTGATTATTACATATGATAATTATATCGTTGAAAAGAGCATAAATGTAGATATTGAATATTTACATACATTATTTGAAAAATAACAATATGCAGTGAGTAGTAGTACTTTGTTGGCGTCTCGGACAGCCAGATTTGAATGCACCAATGAAGCAATCCGCTGATCGTTTAAAATCAACGCAGTGAGCTACTATTGGTCGATTAATCGCGATCGCTTATTGGCCGTTGAGCGTGCTCGCTCATATGCCCTGATTGGATGACGAGTGCTGGTCACCCATTGGTCGGCGAGCTTGTCCAATATCCACATTACAATATTGATACACTTATGTGTATGCGATTCGTACGATTTCGACACAATGCATTCATCAGAGTATTAATTTACCATAATGGTACACTACATAAAGCTGAATTACAGATAGTACAACGCATTCTAACCCAAGTTACGAAAAAAATCATGATTTAAAATATTAAGTGAAGATTTTCTTTCTGCTACTGTGCTCGTATTTACGATCGCAGTATTTTTTCAAAAGTGTTATTAAATTGGAGGATTCTTATCACGTAAGCACAATAATTTAATTTAATTCTGCTAGCAGTCGTCTACATATGTTTGTAAATATATATGTAGTTTTAATGAATGTGCTCCTTGAATAAACGAAGGGCAGACGGTAGACAGGATAGAGTTTGATGACTTTGCTCAGGACTCCGACTCTGCAATGAATTTGCAACCTCGGTTTGTGAAACCAACGTAAGGTTGTTTATAGCCCTATGTATTTTACATAATCTCACACAGGAATTTAATGGATAAATGCGTTCGATAGTTTTGTAATGTGTGCCACAACGAATAATATATTCAGGGGTAATGCGCTAATGGGTGTGAATGGTTTAATATGTTATACATAAATAATTACAATTCAATAGTGCGGTTCGATTGCATGTGTGTGTGCTTTTTGAATTTATATTTTACCATGATGCCACTGAGGTTTGCCCCTGAGCGACACCTATGGTATTAAACTTTGAAATCATATTCAAATCGTAAGTAGGATGGTTTTAACAATTAGATTAGGAACTGTTTCTACAGTGAAATCAGATAAATTGCAAACTCTGATAAGAAACGATCGACTTCGAGTCAAAAATATCCAAGTCTAACCAGCAGCACTGCAGTAATATTCAGAATAAATTATTTTCAATCAAGGTCAACCCAGGGCTTGAAACTAAGAGCCTTTCGTTGGTTAGCATTAACGCAACCACCGAGTTATACTGCTGGCTAATATTTAAATGATTTTTTTAATAATTTAAGCTCATATTTATGATGCATCTAATGATTTATACAAGCTTGTTATTAGTTTAACTGACTGCGTGTCCATAGACTATTATTTGTGAGCTGATTTTGTACCACTTCCACTCTTCTGATCGCATTTATGTACAATTACCGACATACGGGGTTTAAATCTCTTTAAAGTAAGCAAATGTCTTCGACATAAAGTTAGAGGAATTAAATAATTAACAAAATTATCAGAATCATGGGTCAGATTGACGTGATGACAGCTGGTATTGCAATTCCTACCAGTCAAATATGAATTTTTCAATTATTATAGATGATCTCTATGTTGCATCACTTGATCTTTATAACCAGCAGCGTGGTTAGCATATCATGCTTTTGAGCAGGGTGATTACGGTTCGATTCTCACTAGTACGATAGCTGTTGGCCAGATCTTGGTTTGTGACTACAGGTCGTTAGTTTCCTATCAGAATTTTCCAATTTATCTGATTTTCATTAAAAGGGTTCCTGTAAAATTGGCATCTCCTTTCTAATCTCTCTCAAATTATTCAGCGTCTTGAGGTTCACCGATTTGTATAATAAAATGCATCAAAAATTTCTCCATAGATGTCACTGTGGATAATGTTTGTATGAATTCGCATTTTATAAATGCTTGTATTGATTTAGTGATCGTATTGTATATGTACACTTGGAGCGATATGTAAAGGCGAGTGTACATGTTCGATTGAAATAAAAAATAAATAATTACATATGTGATGTTTGGTAAGTGGATTATTAGTCACATTGCGATGGTCACAAAGACAATTTTTGCTATGAAAACCGCGAATGCTGAATATTTGGCACTCAAGTTTTCGTTAGTATCATGGACTTTTCGGCTGCCAGATGTTCCGTTATATACATTTTAGTGACTTTTGTGACCAATATGAACCATAGAAAGTGATGCATCATATAGGTCATCTGATGTATCATTAATGCGACACTAAAGATATGTATACGATTTATCATAAACATCACGGTTCAGTGATCATTGGTCACAAAAATTGGTCACAATGATCACCGAACCATGATGTTTATGATAAATCGTATACATATCTTTAGTGTCGCATTAATGATGAATCAGATGACCTACATATATGATGCATCACTTGATATTTATGATGTTACATGATTGCTATCACGTGTCCAAAGGATGAGGGATCCGTCCCATGGGATAGAGAATGCGGAAAAATATACATACAACGTTTAAAATGAAACGTAAAAATAAGCAATCAAAGAGAATCGCTTTCGAAATAAAATGTTGAAGGCAATAAAAGCGAATACCTTTTTAGGCAGAATTTACGTTGTGCACTAAACGTGTGACTAATAGTTGCACTAGAAACGCAAGGCGGAATGCCAGCTAGTCTCAGCAATTTCCGCAGATTTCCTCGGCGAGATTTATATTGGAGCATATGAGAAATGCTGGTTACTAGAATGTTCAGCTGTTTAAATTCCGGATAACATTGCTCTCAACGTATTACCGGGACAGCCGAACGATTACTCGATCGAATAAGGAAAGTGCTGAATCCAAACAAAAATCGCCAATTTGATATATTATTTCGGATGAGACTTTTTATGTACATATGTATGTATGTATGTAAGGATTGGGTGTTGGGTGTTAATAAAATATATGTAGATAGTTCAATGGAGTTAACATGAGAATCAAGAAAAAACCTGTATATATGTACATACATACATACATATATATTGTTTGTAAAATACACGATCATTCAGCGCCATCTTTTGAAAATTAATTAAAAAAAATTAAATTAAATTTTAATAAATTAATTTAATTTAATTTAAATAAATAATTTTTTCTATTGCTGCTTTATATTGTTTATATGTAAGTAGGTAGGTAATTTTTACTTAATTTAATTAAATTTAATGTAATTTTTACAATACACCCAATGAAATTTTCATCGGGTCTATCTCTAGTTATATATGTACATATATAAAATTAGAAAATTACATATCTATAAATAATGTTTGTTTCATTTGACGATAAAATTGTTTTGAAATGTGAGAAAATAGTGATCTAATTTATGGAAGCATCTGAGGAGAAATTCTATTTTTGACTTCGTACTATATGTACATATATGCATACATACATGTATGTATGTATATTATGATACAAATATTATGTTTGTATATTAAATTGCCATTTCCACGATACAAATAAATTATACATGAAAGCATGTCTTCTTTACAATCATGGAAATCACGCGGCTTTCATGTTGCGATATGTCTACTACGAAAGATATTATTAAATATTAAATTAAGGTACTTTCAGAATACTCGATAATCATATTCAATGTTGTGGTTTTATTTCCACACATCAATCACTTCTGTTTGTTTCATTATCTGAAAATGAATTAAATATAAATATTATTATTAAACAATATTATTACAACTGGTGCTGCTGCGTGGATGGGTTGAATACAAAATATATATGTATTGCTATGTTCCAATTAGAGATTAATAAATTTTAGTTTACTCATTCCACCGCTGCCGACAAAATTATCATTGCAGCGTTTCAATGAAAGATTTATTTATTTTTAAAACTACTTGGTTAACTAACCAAGTTCTATTTATTAATATTAAAATGTTACATTTATCTTATATTATATTCGAAAAACGATAGATTATGGAACGATGATAATTTAATATGAGATACGTAGAACTATTTCACTATAACTATTAACTTTTGTGCACTTTGTTCTGCTGCTGTGCTGACCGTCATTTGCGGACGCGTTCTCGGAGTCTTGATGATGACGACTGTCACTCTCAGAGTCGATGATGATGACTAACGACTGTCATCTGCGGAGTCGATGTTGATGACTAACGACTGTCATCTGCGGAGTCGATGTTGATGACTGACTTTACGGAGTCGATGGTGAGGACTTACTGTCACTGCGGAGTCGATGTAGATGACTGACTTGAATTCTGTCAGTATGAGTTTATATACTTTTCTTTAATACAATGAAGTATTGAAGACACGTGTCGTACAATTTCGATTAGTTGGGTGTGCCACAAATTAATGGTTCTACTTATTAATTTACGTGTGTCACACATCAATGGGTTACTTGTTAAATTCGTTGTGTCACAAATCAATGATAAGTCTTGTTAAATTAGGTGTGTCACAAATCAATGGTGTGTCTTATTCCTACTGGTTAGTCAACTAAAAAGATAAGCGAGGTATGTAACACTGGGTTGGACAATGTCCGGCACTCCTGTCATTGACTAGGAAGGTACATATATTATGTAACAGTATACTGGATTACACCAATATACGTCACAAATCGGGTGATTGGTTGATTAAAATATGCATTGTAACGTGGGAACATGAGAGAAAGTATCTACTCTCTAAGTCAGCGGTTTCCAAACTGGGAGGCGCGCCTCCCTGGGGAGGCGCGGACTATTGCCAGGGGAAGCGCCAAAACTTTTTAATAAAAAAATAATTTTCATACCATAATATCTACAAATAAATAAAACTTCATATCGTAGCTTAACAGTAAAAATTCAATTCATGAATATTTATTTTTATTTTTCTTTCATTTTTATATACACATTTAATTAGCAACCTTTCTCGAAGAAAACCAACATGAAAAGGCACATTTGTGGATGAACGGTAATTTTATTGTTAAACTTGCCAGATATGGTTGAAATTTTTGGAAAATTGAGCGGTTTAAATAAATCAATGCAGGGATCACAAATACATCCACTTGTTCAAAAAGACAAAGTAAAAGCTTTCATTAAAAAGTTGAAGTTATGGAAATCAAATTTACAAAATAATGAGTTGGATATGTTTTCACTTTCCAAAAATTTCTGGGCCACAGCCAATATTGAAGCAAGTAAAAAATCTTTTTATCGACCACATGGATGGTTTAGTGATGCATTTTTCAAATTATTTATTAAAAAATAATAGAATTATCATGCGATAGCTCACTAAAACAAAAGTTTCAAAATGAAATCATATTGCAAAGCAATGCAAATGCTTCTACCGTTTGTAACGTCTTATTTATGCGAAACGGGCTTTTCGGCACTAGCTGCAATGAAAACCAAATATCGAGCCAGGTTAATAGTCGAAAAGGAGTTACGAGTGGCATTCTCCATATTGCCCCCAAGATTTGATAAACTTTGTGACAATAAACAACAACATCCTTCGCATTAAATTTTGATGTGTTAGATGTAGTTTAATTAGTAATTTAATATAAAAATAAATATACGTGTTCGTATAAATTTATGTTATAGCAAAACCTTTTTATTATTCTGTCTATTGTAGTGTTCAATATCTTTTTTTAAATAAAGGTTTATTGAATTATCTAAAACGTGTCTACATATATTATTATATCTATTAAAAAATAAAAGGAAGGGAGGCGTGGAAAAAAAAATTTTTTTTAGGGAGGCGTAGTAGCATAAAGTTTGGAAACCGCTGCTCTAAGTAGATGCACTCTCTCATGTTAGCGATTGGACTACGAAAGCATAATATGCTAAACACTAATCCATGCCGCTACAATGTACTAAAGAGTATTTTACTAGACTTTTCTATGTTTCACTTCGCTAACGATTCAATATCTATTCCTACAGTCTTCCGATAGTTTTGAAACTTTGCCATTTTGTGAGATTGGGTCAACGATGGAAATTGAAATCAATCCTGATAGTTCGATGGTGAAAAATAATTGTAATAGACAATCATTTTGGACATCTTGACGTTTAGCGGTCAGTTACCTTATATGTTTGACTTTCCGCCACCCTTTCGTTTTGTCAGATTTTAATTGTTTAAGCGCCTGTAACTTTTTCACACTATATCTTATAAAATTTGCATTATTAGCTCTCTTTATCTCTCTTTTATTTATATTTTTACTTCACTAATAGGTTATATAATGAATGTTAAAAAGTTTATATTTATTTATTTATTTAATTAACATTTTGGACCATTGTGGCATTATAGGAAGAACCTAATGCGCCAGAAAGGCCTACATAATAAAATAAAATAAGAGGAAGAAAACAAAAAATAAAAAATTAATAGGAATTAATAACAAAAAGCAAAAGAAAAAAATTGAGATATAAAAAATTACAAAAAAAGTAAAATAAAATACAGCATATAACACAACCATAAAAAACTTTATAGTAATAAATAAAATAAAATTATTTAAATTACATATGTATATTATATTTTGACATACGTATTATGGCCAAACGCTGAGACTTCATTGTTGACATTCATGTCTGACAGTCGAAGTTTGTTTATTCGTATTGCTGTTTACGTACAGTTGCCAGTCTATGCTTTGCCAGTATAAACACACGTATGTATGTATGTAGTAACAAAGTTTTATAAATATGCAATACGCACTGAATCACCTCCGAGTTTATTTAAAAAAAAAACAAATTCAGCTAATTTAAAATAATATTTAAGCGATAAATCAAATGATTATTCGAAGAGATTTTATTGAATTCGAGTACGGTAAGATAAAGTGTCACTTAGTGGTATTTGTGGGTATACATATATGTATAGTAGATAGGACAATCAATCAATTAGCGAAAGCTGCAGCCACTCTGGGCCACTGACTTAGTACGGTTTTGGCACCCCATCCCCCTGGTGAATTCGGCATGTTCCTGGAACCGCGTCTCGGAATTTTATATTAGAATTCTCAAGATATTTAGGGTCCAACGTGCTCTGGGGATAATGTGCCCATAAGCGGCACTCGTGTGAGAGATTCGACCATCAAACAATATGCAGTGATATATGCGCAGGCTAACTGCTCTTTAGCTACACTTTTATATTGCACCGTCTGGTAATATCTGTGGACATTGTAAAACGATCGTGTACCCGATGAAACACCTTCAATGTAATTCGGTGTGACAGATCGTTTTAAAACTAACGAGGAAATTAATTTTGTCTTTTATCGAGATCGAAAGTCGTGTTCGAAAGTGTATTTCCGACGTGAAAAATGATTTTACGAATTTATCGCGGACGATGTTTGCCGATAAATTAAAACAAGAGTGGAATGTTTCAATTTATAAATATAATAGCTAAGTAGCTTACGTTTTGAATTGTTGAGGAAATAATATAAAATAGGCCATTTCAACATATTTCGTATGGCAATTAAAATTTATTGAAGTCGAGTTCAAGTGGTGACTTTATGTTGTTCAATGTTCAAATCGATACGTTCTATAAGAGGATCAAATCATTAGTAATGGATTTATTTTGTAATTATTGAATACGATTACAGAGAAAAAGAGCTTATTTTGTTAGTAATCGAGAATATTTCTTCAATTTCTAATTTCATCTCTAAGGTGATAAACTGTAAGTAGTAAATCACTATTATTAATTAATTCTTGAAAGTCTTAAAACATATTATTAAAGTGGGAATTTAAGACCCATTATGAAGCTTAATATAAGGATGTGCGTTTTGTTGATAAATTAGCTGATAGCTATAAATAAGCTCATTCCATAAACTGAGTGTTAATTATAAATATTAATATTGTCAAATTAAATGGTTGAGATATCGTAACATTTATTTGTTTTTTTTTATTATATACAATATAATATATAATTATTTATTTTATTACATACTAGCTGTATTACCCGGCTTCGCTCAGTGTTTATAATATAAACCGCTTAAACATGACTAAGCTAATTTAATTAAAAAAAAAAAAAATTTTAAAAATTTAAAAAAAAAATAAAAAAAAAAATTTAAAAAAAATAAAAAAAAAAATCAAAAAAAAAATAAAAAAAAAATCAAAAAAAAAATTTAAAAAAATCAAAAAAAAAAATCAAAAATAAAATTTTTTTTTTGCCTTCTAGGGCTTCGCCCTCGGCACCCCCCTGAGCCTTTGCCTTCTAGGGCTTCGCCCCTCCACGCCCCATGAGCAATTGCCGTTTAGGGCTTCGCCCCCATGATCAGTTGCCTTTTAGGGCTTCGCCCCTCCGCGCCGCCATGATTCAAAGCCGTCTAGGGCTTCGCCCCCCTTAGTTAATGCCTTTTAGGGCTTCGCCCCCCGCGCCCCCAAGATTAATTGCCGTTTCGGGCTTCGCCCCCCTTAGTTAATGCCTTTTAGGGCTTCGCCCCTCCGCACCCCCATGATTAAATGCCGTCTAGGGCTTCGCCCCCCCTAGTTAATGCCTTTTAGGGCTTCGCCCCCCGCGCCCCCAAGATTAATTGCCGTTTAGGGCTTCGCCCCCCTTAGTTAATGCCTTTTAGGGCTTCGCCCCTCCGCGCCCCCACGATTAAATGCCGTCTAAGGCTTCGCCCCCATGATCAGTTGCCTTTTAGGGCTTCGCCCCTCCGCGCCCCCATGATTAATTGCCGTCTAGGGCTTCGCCCCCCTTAGTTAATGCCTATTAGGGCTTGCGCCCCATGAGGCTGGGCCCCCCGGGCCCCCTTCGGGGCCCCACGGGGCTGCGCCCCTTGTGGCGCCCCCTTTTGAGCCCCATGGGGCTGCGCCCCATGAGGCTGGGCCCCCCGGGCCCCCATTCGGGGCCCCACGGGGCTGCGCCCCTTGTGGCGCCCCCTTTTGAGCCCCATGGGGCTGCGCCCCATGAGGCTGGGCCCCCCGGGCCCCCTTCGGGGCCCCATGGGGCTGCGCCCCATGTGGCGCCCCCTTTTGAGCCCCATGGGGCTGCGCCCCATGAGGCTGGGCCCCCCTGGGGCCCCACGGGGCTGCGCCCCTTGTGGCGCCCCCTTTTGAGCCCCATGGGGCTGCGCCCCATGAGGCTGGGCCCCCCGGGCCCCCTTCGGGGCCCCACGGGGCTGCGTCCCTTGTGGCGCCCCCTTTTGAGCCCCATGGGGCTGCGCCCCATGAGGCTGGGGCCCCACGGGGCTGCGTCCCTTGTGGCGCCCCTGGCGGGGCCCCATGAAGCTACTCGCCTTGCGCCCCCGCGGGGGTGAATCCATTGAAACGAAAAAAACAAATCGGCGCCCATGGATCGAAAAAAAAAAAATCGAATCACGTGTTCGATGACGTCACCGATCTACGGACGAAAACGACGAAAACGACGACCAAGGATACATACAAAGTCTCTTTCCAAATTATAGATTAGATATATATATAATATATAATTACAAAAAACCGACATTTGCCATTACCGGTACTATAGAAAAGAAATTCCTCACTATCGGTAGTAACGGTATCTACCGTGTTGATATATTTGAGCAATTCGTGCGATAAATATTAATAAATATAATATTAATTAATTGTAAGCTCTATTATAGGTTATACATTAATTATTTTAACCAATTAATTTAATAAATTTTAAATTTATTCCCAATTTAATTTTAAAATAACATGACTAGTCGATGTACACCACGCGAGCTACCAATTGGCGATTATAAAAACAAAAGTGAACAAATTGAGCGGTAACGTTTCTCATTTTTGTCGTATCTTTGATTTTAAATTTATGATATACTCAGTGGCTTCTTTAATAGAAGGTCAAATAGGATGTTTAAGGTTGAATCATTTTTCGACTAATCTATGCAAGTGAGCCGATATAACGTTTTATTCTAAATTTTATATAATTTTAACACTAACATAAAATTTAAATTATCACATTTCGTTACTACCGCTGGTCTATTTCAAACTACTAAAAGTTTAATTTTGATTAAAAACGATTACAAAGCCAGTGAGCTTTGCTTTGTTAACAATCAATTATGCATATGTATTCGGAATAATCTCGGGTGTTAGTACAATATTTTTGGCAAATTGTTTATTTGATTTTAAATTTAAGATACACTTAGCGGCTCCTTTAATAGCAAGTAAAAAGGATGTTTAGTGTTGTCATTTTTTGATTAATCCATAGAAGCTTGCCGATACAACGTTTGTTTTTATAAATTCAAAGCAAATCAAGTAGTATAAAATTTAAATTATTATATTTCGGTACTACCCATAGTACCAAATGTCGAAATTAGACCGAAAACCGATTTAAACGGTGTCGATAGTACCGGTATTGGAATCCCTAGTCATAGCGACATAGAGCGTATCCCTATTTTTTTGTAACTATAATCAACACATTAAAATAAACACGACCGAATAAATAAATAAAATACATACATACATACATGTATATGTAAATAAAACATAATAATAATTATAATATTGAATAACAAAAAATATATACAGCATTTTCGCACAGTTCGAAGACTTATAATATTGGAAAACTGTAGGTGGTGTAAACACGATCGCGATAAACCGAAAAATTGTTAATTACCTGCCTTACAATATAATATACACTCTATTAAAACGAAATTTATGGCCGACTAACTTTTGATGACAATATCAGTGCTTGTTTTATCAATCAATTAGGGTAATGGTTTTTATTACGCTCTCAGATCCGTTAGAATTTGTAAGCAAATTAAGTCTGATCGAAACGGTTGATTTTGCAAGGGCGAATAAAATATCAATAAAATCGGTAAATATCGTGTATTAAGAACTATTAAGCTGCGGTTAGGGCGTGAATGGGCTTTGATAGATCGTGAAAATAGTCGACATATTCCCATTACGTAGATATGTCATACAGGCGTGATGTGGGGGGGTTTAACTTTATTGGCAATAAAGCAAGGTGGGGTTCTTAAGGTTATTTCGGTTTGGTCGGTCGTTAAACTACCATAGCTATATCAGCCTTGTTTTCAGAATAGAATGCTTTAACTGTGCAAGTATAACGTACATAGAACTACGTACATACATATGTTCGAAAAGGTACATTTGTATAGGTATATTAACCATACAAATGAGCTACATTTATCGGACGAAAAGTTCACGATATATTATCACTTTGATCAAATTGGATCCAGTTGTATGTATATGTAAATGTTTTTCAGTAAAATATTGGTATTGGAAATGGATTTCTATCTGCAATATATGTACATACAAATCTGCCTTAGACCGATTTGGGGAATTCGATCTGATTGTTACCACGCGATTAGCGATAGCGCACATAATTGAGACGAAATGTGTAGATCGACTAATTCATCTCAATTTTGAAACTGCACAGGGAATTCTGTGAAATATGTGAAATATTCGGATCATTTTCAAAACTTCGATAGCATCCTTTCGACCGTACTAAATCAAGCCGAAGACGCGTAAATTGAAGACCGGGTGAAACTGAGGCTATTTTCTCGAAAGGCTTTCTCCCCATATATCTATATGTAATATCAGAGATAATACAGATTTGCAGAAAGGATTCGAAAGCTTGCTATCTATTTTAGATAATGTAAACGCAAATTTTTAAAACGTTGTAATGATTCCTATATACATAATATCGCGTCTTTACAACACAATGTTAATAAGTCTAAAATTTGGCTAAATTTTCATGTTCTATCAAATCAAAAGGTAACTTTTCAAAATAATGAACAAAAGGGGTTTGATGCATCCGCTCTAAAATCGCCAGATTTACAGAACGGCAGCTTTAAACGTAATTCTCCTTTTCTCGAATGATAGATTGCACATCAGATGACGAGTAACCTTTCGATGTGCATCGATGCAATTATTAAAATTGAGTTGGATCTTTCTGGCGAGTTTAATAAGGCAAGATTCGGAACTTATCGAATCTTGCCTTATTAAACTCGCCTGAAAGATCCAACTCAATTTTAATAATTACCATTTTAATAATTGCATCTGTGCACATCGAAAGGTTACCCGTCATCTGATGTGCAATCTATCATTCGAGAAGATGAGAATTGCATTTAAAGCAGCCGCCCGTTAATCTGTCGTTCAATTTGTCTGGCGATTTTAGAGCGGACGCACCGCATCCAAGAGTTTACCAAATGTATCTGATTTCATTGTTGAAACGGTTATTTTATTATATTGGCAAAAACCTTTCTATCCACTGTGTCACCAATATCTGAAGTTGATTTACATATGTACAATATGTAAAATGTAGGTACCTAAATCCATAGATGTCTTTATGGATTAATGAATTAATTAATAGTTGATTTCGTGTTCTTCAGCATCTTATATAATAAAAAAATGCAGCAAATTATAAAATGAAAAAATGTTAATTTCGTTTTCTTCAGTGATTTATATAATAAAAAAATGCTGCAATGTTT
The DNA here is from genome assembly GCF_051622035.1 of Arctopsyche grandis. NCBI lineage: Eukaryota > Metazoa > Arthropoda > Insecta > Trichoptera > Hydropsychidae > Arctopsyche > Arctopsyche grandis. The sequence continues at coordinate 8,214,825 of NC_135364.1, forward strand.
GTAATTGACTAGGAAGGCGCATTGGGGTTTATCTGTTAGGCTTTCCTGGTATATTTGTATATGTACCTATGTAATAAAAAATAAAAAAATAATTGTAACTATGGATGATTATTAATTTAAAAATGAATCAATCAGATTAATCGAGTTCTGTATATCAATATTGTAAAGACGCGGTATATGTCAGATGCGGTACATGTTTTAATATGTATCTGGTTGTCTACACTCATCATTATTTTCTTAATTGGATGTGATGAGTGAATTTTCATCTTCTCTCTTCTATTTATATTTTAAGGGGGATGTTTCATATGGTTGGTTTTGTGCATACTTACTATGTATATTGGTGCTGAATGTTTTTGCATGACGTTCCCAAATTTTTTCCTTATATTTAACTATTATTATATGTTTTGTGACTACTTCTATTATTATTATTATTTTTAATATATTTCATGTATAAATATTATAGTGTGAGCGCAGACGCATTAGTGGTGGTAAAGGTAGTTTATTGTTCTTGATCCATCGGCCTGTCAGCTCCGATGGAAGCACAGACCAAAATTACCTCATATTTATACTCTCAACACAGAGAGGTTATTGGTCAATGGGCACTTATTAACTGTTGTATATAGTTTATTCATACATACGTCGAGGCCTTTTTGGCGCGAACGTGAGATGAGGTGATCAGCACTAAACCATTAGTTGTCGGCTTAGTGCTGATCACGTAATTTAGTGATCGATCACCAATCACCTAATCTCTACTTTAATATACATATATATTTTATTTTTGTATAATTAACATATATTTTGTTTCTTATCTGTTATATATTTGACCATTGTGGCGCAAACTTTAAATAAATAAATGATTTTTATTTATGTAATAATTTCAATGTACATTTTTTTTGTATCATTTATATGTACATATTGTACAATATACAAACACATATAACTCGTGATATAAATTGAAAGATCATCCAATAATCTAAGAACCGTAATCTAACTAAACCATAGCTCACTCAACGATCGTATTTGTACGTAATTTATTCGTTATAAGTAAATCGAATCTAGCAGTAGTTATATGGGACAGTCCAATTGTACATAGTACCCAATTATTCATTGGATTTTTTTTATCTACACATATGCACATATATACGAATTCAGCTAAAATTGGATGGACTTCTGTATTATATATAATTTGGCAAACCTCCGGCTAAACAAAGACTTAGTCGAGACATTAAAGTGTGTGCGCAATCGCGGCTGAAAGAGCGGCTTATACGAGCTAGCGCTCTCTAACGACAAATAAAATGACAGGCGTATTCATTAAGCCGCCATTACAGTAAAAGCAAACATTATGTAAATACGTTAAAATTTCGCGGCATTGTGAGCTTTCCGCATTCGGTCGAAACGTCAACATTTCGCCTAGGATTATTTCGAGAGGTTTTCCGAGCAATTTGATTTACACAAATGAGTGGCCGTTTTGTCGAGTACTAAGGATGAAAAAAAAAATGGAGGGAAAAAAATCGAGGGAGTCGTTTCTTTTTTTTTAGCTTGCACGTATATCTGGTACTGGCAAATTTATGTGAAAAGCGGCGTGAAAAGTTCGCGTAATCGTGCTTTCAGCTGAAAAGCGCTGCAATAGAATGCACGCCGAATTGCGAGTGCACCTTTATTGCGGTTCCGGTTGAATTTCTGCTCCAATCCAGACAATATAACGGTCTGAACTGTGTGATAGATGGCAGGCGTACACATTATGCCGGGAACAAAGGACCAATAATCCCTAAAAGCAGGTAAGTTTCAGCCGAGAGAGATCGAGAGATATATAGAGTGCTCCCGTCGATTTAACGGAGCGATGGAAAAGATGCCGCAATTCAATTAGCCGGAAAACTTTCCGGAATGTTTGATTGCCGATGTAGGCTTTGCTTAATGGCCGGACTATTTGCATGTTACGCTTTTTTTATTATCGTGAGAACGTTTACTTACATTCGAATTGAATTTGGTTTTCACGTAATTGAACATATATACATACATACATACATACATTGTAATGAAACGATATACGCTTAATTTGGAATTAAGAATAATAACAATTACTACATATATTATTTCATCTAACTTGACGATGTTGAATGTCAACATGAATTCAATCGAATGCAATCAATTTTCAAACCAAATGTCTATCGAAATTTGAGTTTGACCACCTCAATAAGTTATTAGAGAAGTTTTCGAATTGAATGATAGAAACTATGTTTGAAAATGGTATCTGTTTACTTGACTACCGTTAAATCAATCGAAATTTAATCCTTGCTTTATATGCTTTTCTATAGTTGAGAGAAATGAAATGAAACATTTAAAACCACTTACGTTTTTAATTAAAAGTATTTTTGAGTTTGAACGTATCAAAGTTAATATATTTTCTGATAATTATGTTTATGTTACAATAAAAGGTAAAATACTTCAATGATGAATTAATACTATATTTTTTTCATTTACTTTTTCGTAAAGGCACTCAACAAGCTACTGTTTTGACGAGATATTCAGTACCTATTTATTTTTTACATACCTCCTTTACGTTTCACATGGCTTTCGTGTCAGTGGTCATTTTTATCTCTTATCCGATCGTTTTCATACTTTGCCATATTGCTCAATTTGGTCATCAATACACGTTAATGTATCGTCTGCCATTACGTTGGAGATAAAATATCGTATACAACGCGTTTTAAACACGCGGAAAGTAAATCTCCCTGACGTTTAATAAGCGTTCATCCCGTATCTTCCAACCTGTTCGCCTTGATATGGCGATATTAATTGTTTAAACGCCTATAATTCACTCTATATTTTATGAAATTTGCTCTATTGGTTCTCGTTATCTCTAATATATTAATATTTATAGTTTTAACTCTCATATGTATATATAAATTTCAAATTTGGCGTGTAGCTTCTTGTAGGGTAATACACGATATATATTGATATATGGCCAAAGATGTCAAATCTGACATTTCACGGCTAAAATTATATCTCTTCACGGAGTTAAGTATTCAATAAAAAGTTATGTTGTATCTAATTGTTAATATGATTTACAATAAGCTTACATACATTTAGTTTTTTACAATAAGCTTACATACATACAATTAGTTCAACAGCTACCCATAATCTCAAATTGCATTGTTTATTTCTCCAAAACAAAAACTTTCTAACCAATACAAGCTACACATGTACACAGATCAAACAGTGATAGTTTTATTTTTAGTTATCAGCTGATTTAATTTTTACTTAATAAAGTTATCTAGAGGTGTAATTGCAAACGGTAAAATATTTGTCAAGTATTTGGATGCAGATAGTTTTCATGTATGTAGAGTTTCCATTCAAAGATCCAATATTTATACTATTTTCAATCATAAATGTTCTTTATTATAATATTATATTTTGAGAATTTTACCATGAAACCTTTGAAAGTTTGTATAAAAATGAACGCGATGTACATATGTTTGTGGGTATGTGCGGTACATCGACAAGTATGGAGATTTCAAAAAAATCTATTTTATAATACTAGGAGTATATGTACGTTATGCATAAAGATGTGGCGTGATGACCGCTTTTGTTGAGGAGACGTGGGGTAGTGGGGAAGTGGGGTGGCGTGGAGCGTCTGACATGTGCTCCTGATATTGATTGCCGAGCGTTGTCAGGTCGAGCGACAGGTGACATCTGCGTCAGATGCGCCTAAGCATGCGCGGGAGCGTACACACATACACACATCCAAGAAGACACACACACGTTCATTCATCATTTCGAACGGGGGAACGGGTTGGATCGGTGAGTGTGTAATGCACGCACTCAACTTTTTCTATTAATACGAACGGGCGCGCGCCTATAAATTACCTTACATTATATAATATTCATTTATTTATTTTTTACATATATACCAGGAAGGCCTTACAGGTAAACCACAATGCGCCTTCCTGGTCAATTACAAATTACAATTCAGCATTTTTATATAAGTCATTGAATTACGAGACGCTTAAAAACTCGCAAATCAATGAGACATCTATCAAATTGTACACAAACATATTTATTGCACATTAATCAATCACAAATTATAGGTGACTTATTGTATAGGAAGGATTTTAGCCAAGTTTTTCCGGGAGCCGTTTCAACAATGAAATCAGAGAAAATTGGCAAACTCCGATAGGAAACGATCAACCTGAAGTCACAAATCCAGGGCTGACCAACAGCATACTCTGAAAAATTCATTTTCACTCGAGGCCCGGCCCTGGGATCGAACCCAGCGCCTCTCGACGCTAAGCAGAAGCTTAATGACTGAGCTATGCTGCTGGCTGGCTGACATATACATATATACATAACATACAACTTCATTTTAATTCGTGTATCAATTCCTTTCTGAAACCCACGTTAAAATCAACAGGCATCACATTAGTAATATTATATTTTGAGAATTTTACTGCGAAACCTTTGAAAGTTTTATGTATTTATACAAGCTTTTTTTGAAATACAATATTTTTGTTCATAATCCGTATTGTTCATTTTAAGTCAGAATTAAGAGTAAAATTTGAAGTAACTATTAGAATAGAAGGGTTGTTTTTATTTTTTCAGAGGGACTAATTATTTACACGCTAACCGTTATGTATTTTACAGATGCGTAGGCTTTCACAATGGAAGGTTTTCAGGCATTTCCGGCAAATTTCCCTCGATGGCCATTAGCCAATGAGGAATCCGCAACAATTTAACCGCAACAGAATAAATATTTCAAAATTAAATTGATTACGCGATTTCAATTTCGCTGTATTTTTTGCTATAAAACGCTTTTTCACAAAAAAATATCATAATTTTTTAAAATATTTAATCATTTAATGTATGAATTTATTCCTACGGTTTATTTACATAGGTTGTATTTATTAGTTATGAAGATGATTTAATGTGGGTTAATTTATTGTCGGGTTATCGCCGTCGAAGTTTATTTCGGGACCTTTTGTTCAATACGTTATTATCTTCGTAAAAGGTGAAAAGGGGTAAATGGCAACTTAAAGGCTACGGGTAATATATCTGATTTTAAATTCGATTTAGATATTATCCGAGGCAGATGGCAAACGAGTCCGGTTTGCGCTTTAAAAATACGGCAAATTGTCATAATTTCGAAGGTTAAACAACAACAACAACATCATGCTTAAACTTAATAGTGGGAGTTGCGCTTTTGTGAGTTGAATTATTAAAAAGTGTTGTGCTGAAATCCCCCGGCAGTCGGTGACGTAACGCGAGTTTAATATTGGAGTGAAAGCAGGAGGGCTGGCAACAACTGTTCTGAAGGATATTCCAGTCTGGTTGACGATATTTGTTCACGGTTTTGTGCCGACACAGTGTGTTTGCTCGTAACACTAGATTTAAGGGGTCTGGTAGGTTAAAATCTCAGCGTTCGCTGCTTCGCTTTGCATTTCCGGTCTTGCGGCTTGGCTGAACTCCACTGCATTTGAGAGAAACCGTACAAAAACCTCACATTCACTTTATCCATCCCGTTGGAGAAAAATTTCGATTACGATCCCATCAGCTTTATAACACTTCGTAGCACTGTCCTTTAGGATTCAGAAGGTCAGCTTGTGAGCGGGAGCAAAGGGGAAATAAGACGGAGAAAGAAATCGGAATGGGAACGGTTTTCAAATGCTATATTCCGTTATGTATGGAGAAGAAATTGAATGGTGTGTGAAATTCAGTGTATCAAAACAAAAAATAATAAAATTAGTAAATATAATAAAAAAAATATATATGTATGTACATACATATATGAAAAAGTATATAAATAAACTGCACTAAAATATAAAAAAATAATTATAAAATAAAATAGAAAGACAATTTAAACATTATTTCAAAAACAAATGTATTTATTTATTTATTTATTTTTTACATATATACCAAAAAGGCCTTACAGGTAAACCCCAATGCGCCATTCTGGCCAATTACAAATTACAATTACAATTACAATGCAGCATTTTTATTACAAGTCGTTGAATTACGAGACTTCACAAAATTCACAGTAAAAAAGCATTTTTTTACTGTGAATTTTGATATTAGATTTAATTAAATTCATAGTAGCATCCTTGACAGTACATAATGCAAATATGCGGTGACCACTTAATATGAGCGTGCGACCTAAACTGGATACAGCTGTTATATGGACGACCGCATTCTGTTTTCAGGATGTATTGCACACGAACGAGGATACAAAATTTTCATTTTAATTAAATTTACATCCCGACAAGTAATATAATCCGGCGAAATTGTAATTCATCTCGATGTAGCACCGTTGGAAATCAGCACACGTGAAGATATTTCTAATATAAAATGAATTCTGACATACAATAACTCACGTATATGGATAGGGCAAAACTTTTACGAGCGATCCGTGTTTGTATCCAGACTGTATGGTTCACGTTCGAGTCGTTTCTTTTTGGTGTGATGACGTTTCATTCGACGTGATCGAGTATCTATTTCTACCGAAGTCTTACACACGGTCGCTTGTTATTACTATTATATAGTAGAGAGTCCTCTTCTTCTATACGAGCGATCCAAATTCAAGTCCTTTCTCCAACTTGGGAATACAATAATTCGACCGTGTTATCTTTGCCAAGTTTATCGAATAAGAGAGCGTTTCCAATATAAATTTTGCAGCGGCAATTCCGTACACACATTCCGCTAAATAAATAAACAATTCGGGTGTTGGAATAAAAAAAAGGTGCCATAAAGAGTCGAATCGATAACAATGAACGTCGTGGTTAAAATATTTGTTCGATCGTTGTGGAGCATTGTTGTTCATTAAAATGCAAATGAAGCACGCATCGTTCATTGAAATCTATTGTGCGTTTGACGTTTCAATATTTCCGTAGTAATTGCCACCGATTAATTGACAAATGATTGTTTCACTCAACTGCGGCTGAACGACAGTATACGTATAATATTGCGTTGTAGAAATCGTCAAAGAATAATGAAAGAAAATTACATCAGCGACACTTTGGAAGTGGCGTAGTTCAGGATAATGGCTAAATTTATCAAGATAATTTAATATATTGCTCGTATAAGATGAACCGCTGATGATTAGTCCTATCTGTTAGCTTACTAGGGTATTTTACGTAAAAGTCCACCTAAAAAGCATTTCAGGGAAGCGCGCAATAAAAGTTTGGAAGATTTGTGATAGTGATTCGAAAACGACAATTATATTGTACACTGGAAGGAGATCTTCAAATAAGATATTTAAATTTTTTTGAAGCTAACGTTCGTGTAAAGAGCTCTTTATATATTAATACAACGAAATATCGATCCAAGTGTACGTAGTTGCTTAACTTGTCTAAGTCGTGTTGGCCTCGTGTGACACCAAGATAAGGTGATAATTGTCATTTGTTACGAATATTCGTCAATTATCCAAAACTATTTAGATTCTGGTTAAAGACGGGATAGTGAGCAGAACTGTCAAAAACTTGACATATACCGCAGCTTGTTGTCGGTTTCTCTTTGAAGTTCACCGTTCAAAATGGAAGTACATAAATATCGTTCGTCGAAATCGTAGAGCTTAGTGACATCAATCAACTCGTCACAAATATTTTATTAATAAACATAACGTTATACTGAAAAAGGGTGACTGATGTGTATTCAATAACGAAATTCATGTGTGTATTTTCTCACAAATCATCAAAGAGGAATTATTAAATAAACAATAATATGTATGTATATTTTAAGAATATTTCTGAAAGTTTGAAATACACAGTATTGTTAACGATGTGCAAACGTAATATTTTAAGGCACAAAGAGTACCAAATAAATTTATTCGCATTTATGAAATTATCATGTATGTAGATATGGCCGACAATTTCAATACAGTAATTATTTTCGAAAACGCATTTAAAACTTATTGAAAAAATTGATTTGGCGCTGAATTATCGTTGCGCTGAATAGATTGGCAGCACCTGACTCGATGTCAGGTGCTGCAATGATTTAATCTAACATTATTATTATATTCAGAAATTAATTAAAAAAATTTAAACCAACCGAGTATTCAATCGGATATCGAGTCAAATTGACTCGATATCCGATTTATGTAAATATGGAGCGTTTTATTAAACATTATTACTTTATCTATGTTTTATATTTTGTTTTCGGACTTTTTGTAGCTGGACCTTTAATAGGTTGGACGATTTTCGGTTGGACGTTTTATCATCTGGGCTTTTTATTGTCTGGATCACTTAGCACGTGGGCATTCTAACGGGTGGATCTTCTTTCGTGGTGCCCTTGTCGTTGGATCTTATATCATTGGACCTTATATTGTGGAACCTATAATTTTGGCCCATGAATTGAATATCAATTGTTAATTGTTAATTGTCAATTGAATTGTTGGCCAGCAGTGTGGCTTAATGGTAGCGTGAATGCTTAGCACCTAGTGATCAGTGGGTTCGATCCGCTATACTTCTGGTTAGATTAGAGGGTATTTGTGACTCCAAATCGATCGTTTCTTATCAGAGTTTGCCAATTTTATCTGATCATCGTTGAAACGGTTCCTCAAAATTGGCAAAAAATCATCTTTCCTGTTGTCACAAAATATTCTGTATTTATTGGATCAATTAATTAATTGTTAACTTCGTGCTCTCCAGCTTCTTGAAATACAGTGATTTATGTAATAATAAAATGCAGCATTGTTTGTAATTAATTGTCCAGGAAGGCGCTAGGGTGTAGAAATATAATTTCACTGTGACATATGTACATATGTACATGTCATTATAACTCTGATTCAAATATTTCTTACAAGGTTTATATATTTTTATATAATTTTGTCATTTCAAAAACGCGTTTTTTACTTATCCGTCTATGTACATAATTAATTAGTTTGCTTACTACATGTTACTTTGTTAATACTTAAGTTTGTGAAAATCGTAAATTTGACTTCAATGGGATGGCGGCTTTGCAAATATATTTTTTTAAATTTTTATATTATTTTAACGGGGTCTCCATAATAAAGAACAACATTTCCAACTATAGGTGATTCCAAATTCTAAATTTCGCCGTTTACGATATATCCTTATACATATGTATGTACATTAAATATAACAGTTCATTTTTCTTCTCATAGTACGTCTTCTAAAGAAGACTTGGAGCTATCAAATCGCAAAAAAGGATCTCAACGTTCCAATCACTCGAACAAATTCTTAAGCCACAAGCCTTCTTCCATTCCTATGTATTATTCAATTTATGTACATTGAATAGTAAGCTTCCAAATTTTTTACGTACATATATTTTAAGTATTTACGTACTTATATTTTAAGTATTTACGTACATATATTTTAAGTATTTACGTACATATATTTTAAGTATTTACGTACATATATTTCCTCGAAATTCGACTCTTCATTTGAGATGTCTACAATTTCATTTTACATTTCATCGAGTGTCCGTTTGTAAATCTATGTACATTTGCATAAGACTTGGGTCAACTTGAATACTTCAACTGTACTATGGTACTATTAAGAGTTGTATATATGTATGTAGCATCGGACCATTCGACTTAAGTTTAAACTCAAGTTTCTACTTGAATGGAGTTGTTTCATCTTCAGGAATGAACTATGCACGTGTTCAATGCGACATTTTAACTTTCGTTCGAACCTCAAGTCCTCATTTAAATACGAACTTAATTCTTCTAAAATTATTATAACGTCTTTGCCACAAGTCGAACTTTTCATTTAATCCAAAAAAAACTGGGACCGAAGTAGTCAACGGCACAACACTACCAGATAATAAAGAAACCAAAGCAGAAATTAAATATTGCAGCACTATATCTGCGAATTATTGGCTATTTGCAGGTACTAATCTGCGACAGGTGCAAAGCCTTCTGCGCATGCGCGTGAACTATGTGAAGGTTATATATTGAATGTTAAAATGTTTATATTATAGTAGTGATTCAATATGCTTGTTATGGCCAAATACCCCAGATGACGTTTGTGACATCCCGCTGTATGAATCGGTCGATCTTTTTGTTGTTGTTTTCAACTCGTTGACATGGGATGTTTTTGGTTAAAGTTTTAAGATGCTTCGTTGACATGGGAAACGCCTACAATGTATTTTTGGTCGCATTGCCTGTGTGCGTACCATTACCGTGTTCATTTTTCAATCACTAAGATTATTGAAACCAAAGTTTATTTGCATCAAGAAATTGAGCGAAAATATGGCGTTTCATATCAATTGGTCAAAAGAATCGAAAATTGCCGAAGTTTTGAGTGATGCCTACCTCGTCTCAAATACAAAAATGCGGTAGAAAACGAAAATCTTTTTCATATTTTCGCTCAATTTCTTGATGAAAATAATCTTTGCCTTCAATAATCATATCGATTGAAAATTTTAGGTGACTTTTAAAAAAACTAAAAATCACTTAATGACAAAAGAAAAAAGAATTGCTTGAATGGTACCCGAGAGAATGCAAAAGGGTAAAAGGAAGACCGCAAGGAAGATGGGTGAACGAAATTAGGAAAATGTGCGGGGTGAGATGGATGAGTGTTGCGCAAAACAGAGACGGGTGGAAGCGTGTTGGAGAGACCTTCATCCAGCAGTGGATGGCGAGTGGCTGTAAATGATGATGATACAAAAAAATATTATTAAAAACACATGAAAAATTGTAATATGAACTAGTAACGAACAAAAAAAGGTTTATTAATGAAATAAAATTTAAATAAATACTTTTAAGTCTTATGTGAAATAAAATATGATTTTTTTCCCCGAAATGGATTGACACTGCAAAAGTTGAACAATTTTTTCAACTCGGGTCACTACCTGAACCCAAACAAGCATATTCAATCTTAAATTTTACAAATTTTTGTTCATATTTGCATTCAGTAGCCTGTTATACCTTAGTGGTTCATCCATTGTGTCACACGTCTGTATATATGTATGTACATAAATTCATATAAATTATTATCTTTGTGCTCCAAAGACGCGATACGAAGTGCGTTAATTCGTAATTCAATGTACACAGTAGTGGTTTATTTATACATAATGTAGTGTAGGCTCATCGATTATCTTTAATAATTATGACCGGCACGCGATCTTGCGTCGGGCCGGAAGTGTGACGGGGTTGGCGCTATTTCCGGCCGAGAGAGAGAGAGAGCCAACCCTGGATTAGTTAAATTATTAACCCCTCGTGGCCGAGGGGTCGGCTCGCTTTTTACAACCCCCGCGCGGGCACTGTTTGTCCTTAACTGTGTGACCGTAATGTTGGACGCTGTTATTGTATACGGCCGCTTTGTCCGTCTGTCTGTGCGTCCGTCGGTTTTATTCTCTCGTCGGGATAAAACGTAGCTCGCTCCTCGATGAAACGGCGTGGAGAGACGATCAAATAAACGGGAAAAATAAATCGCATAAATAAAAGAGGCTGGAAGGGGGTGGAACGACGCGTCCGATTGCGAAAGCGCGTTCAATTTCTCGAGAGGAGAAAATTCCCTGGACATTGCCTCACTCAATCGGAAGCGAGTTGTGTCCGATTCCAAATTGAGATAATCTGAAGTTTGGGACTTTATATGTACGTACATATATCGGAGCTTATATAAATATATAATATGTTATTGAGGTCAAGGTTTTTCCACTTCCATCGAGAGTTTTTCGGAATGTCTTATTATGTACATGTTCAAAAGTTAATATTGGTTGCTTATAAAAGTTCATATTGGTTGCTTACAAAAGTTCATATTGTTTGGTTATTCGTGCTAAATTTTACAATATTCGAGTGGTGTAAAAGTGTATGTGTTTCGCAAAATTAAATATGTAAACAGTGCGCTTAATTTGCGATGGAAAAATCGGACATATTCAATTGTTGTCTTCGAAAATTGTGACGAAAATTCACTGGTTAAAACCATTAAGCTTAGATTAAGATTTTCATTTTAGCCAGCAGCATGGCTCGGTGGCTCCGTTCGTGATAAGTAGAGGTAGGACCGGAAGCGTGCCGTCTATTGTTCCATTATTGTAAATTCTTTGTAAAAAAGGTTCGGCAAACCTTTATCAATGCATTTACAACATATGAACAATGGACAGCGTGCTCTGAGTCCACTCTTTAGTGATAAGCATCGAGAGGTTGCCGGGATTGATCCCGTGACTTGACTTCTATGAAAAAGAATTTATATTATAGAGTATAATCTTTAATGCTGCTGGTTACACTTGGATATTTATGACTCCAAGTCGATCGTTTCTTAACAGAGTTTGCCAATTTTTCTGATTTCATTGTAGGAATGATTCTTTATCAAATTGGCAAAACCATTCTACATACTATTTCAATTTGTTTTTAAATTTTGAATCTCAAAATTGATGTTCGTTCAAGCTTAGTACCATAGTTGCTGCTCAATTGAATTCCTTTCCTCCATCAAATTCCTCCATGAAATTGGCTAAAAACCTTCCTACCTACGATGTATTTATTTCACTACTATTTGAATATGATTTATGAACAACATGTACAAATTTTTGAAGGAGTTTCTATTATTTTTTTTTGTACAAGGTTTTCAAAATTTTTCAATAAAAAATTTAAATAAAAAACATAATAGTATTAACAATTTAAATAGTAATGATATCAAATAACGGAATACATAGTAAGGAATATCTTGCATCCACAGCCAGCAAAAATGTTAGTATGTTCATATACGAACCATCCGTAAATAGAAAACATCGCTGTAAGGTCCAAATGGAAGAAAGAAGATCAAAATTCCACTCATACATCACATACGATTATAAAAATAATTATGAGTGCAGGCTACCAGACAGATTAATAAAAAATCTCCAATAACCCACGCTCACTGAGGTGGAAAATATCACATTAAGGCACAGCAGTAACGATTTCATTGAAAAGTTGGATTGCTCTTGGAATATGAGCCATCCGATAAAGAAATGTGCAGGCAGGAGGACAACCATCAAATGATGATGTTTGTAAAAGCAAATCTTTGCTAAATTTTGGTTTGCAATTTGGGGTCCCAAATCTATGTATTTGAATGCTTTTTATACTTACTTATTTTTTTTCGATCTAAAACATATTTAATTATATTTGATGTATTAGATTAGAATTCTGTTGAATTTTTAAAATATAAAAATATACCTTTATAATGTTTAATCTAAATAGTTCAAAGCTTAATATTCAATATCCGAATAATACGAATATTTGGTTCCGTAATAAATATAATACATGTGCATAGATGTAACTAATTTATCCGAAACGAGTAATGTATTGAATATATCTACATTCATACATACATAATACCGTTTTACAATATAAAGCGGATTTATGAAATTTGATAAAGCGTATTATAATGAGTGTATTGTTATATATTCGTTATATTACGCGTATTGTTGTGCTAAATGTATTATCATTACTCTATCAACGATTTTAGCGAGCATGGATAAAGCAAAATGATTTAGAATGCCTACGTATGAAATTTCATTTTAACTAGTCCGCTTTCGGTGCCAAATTTCCACTTAACGTGAACGTACTACAAAATTTATCTGAATTGTATGAACAGATAAATTTTGACAACAATACAAAATCGATAAACAGCCCTTCGGCGAAATACAACCCGCGAATACACGAATAAAATTACCGACGACACGCAATAATTGCCGTACATTACCGAGTGTCGAATGACTCGCCGGCTGAGGTTTCAATCGCAGAATCCACATTTTGGGTCGGTTTCAAAAATCAATCGCGATACGGTTAGTATTTAGAACGAAATTCAATCCCACGCGTTTAATTTTAAAGTGGTAGCCATTCGATGCGGTCGTCACAGGACGTGTTTGTACATATAATATGCGTAATAATACTAGAAAATGTCGACCGCGTTTCGTCGAGTCGGTTGGTCCGTGTTGTGGGGTGGTTTTGAATTGCGTGGGGTTTCAATGTGCCAATTGGCAGTTTTGCGTGGGCAGAAATGGCACACGGACTGTGGACCGGGAGAACGGTTGCGGTTTTCGCGTGCGCTCCGCCATTGACCGTTTCTCAACAATAGCGACTGCAATAAACGTTGGTGAGGGAAAAAATCGCAAAAATTACACGCATGAACTGTCCGGTTTTATCGCCCGAATGCGAATATTTGCCGGATGTTCGTGAACGCAGCTTGCAATGCCCGCTCTTCCGGCTGTCGTGCTTCCGGTTTTCTATGGAGCTTAAGTTCTGAACAAATAACTGAAATAACTGCTTAGATTTTTTTTATGTATTTGGTGGTTTTATCTTATACTATTGTTGTGCCCGTTGATTTCAACGGGTGATTTCAGAAAGGAATTGATACACGAATTAAAATGAAGTTATATGTTATATGTAAATATAGTGTAAGGTAATTTATTGGTTCGCGCGCGTATTATTAGTAAAAAGTCGAGCACTCATTAAAAACCTGCCGTTCGCCCGCGTCGAAATGATGAATGGGTGTGTGTGTGTGTGTGTGTGTGTGTGTGCGCATCTGACGCTGACGCCACCCGTTCCAACTCGCGCACTATCAGGAGCACATACCATACGCTCCACAGCTCCCCCCACGCTTCCCCGCGTCTCCTCGACACGATCGGTCGTCACGCCTAACGATCCTTATGCCTAACGTATACTCCTGGTATTACTTTTTGTTTTTAGCATATACAGCAGGAAGGCCTAACAGGTAAATCCCAATGCGCCTTCCTGGCCAATTAGAAACAATGCAGCATTTTTATTATTCAAGTCGCTGAATTAACGAGACATGTATGAATTTTACATAAATTTTATTGTACATTAATCATACTCAAATACTGGTGACATAGTAGGCAGGAAAGTTTTTAGCCAATTTAATCGGGAACCGGTTTAACAATGAAATCGGAAAAATTGGCAAACTCTGATAGGGAGTCACAAATATCCAAGTCTGGCCAGCAGCACTACAGATATACTCAGACAAATTCTTTTCAATCGAGGTCAGCTCATGGGATCGAACCCGCCGCCTCTCGGTGCTAGGCAGAAGCTTAACAACCGAGTTATGCTGCTGGCTTAAATACATTCTTCCCGTCCATTTTTGTATATATTATACGTATAAGCAATTATTTTATTTATTTTACATACATACATACCAGGAAGGCCTAACAAGTAAACACCAATGCATCTTCCTGGCCAATTACAAACATTGCAGTATTTTTTTATTGCATAAATCGCTGAATTTCGAGATGTTGAAAAACTCGAAATTAACTATTAATTAATTAATCCATAGAGACATCTATATATTGTTTACTTGTACATACATTTTATTGTACATAAATCAAATTCAGATGGTGGTGACATAGTAGGTATTTGACATTGTGACAATTTGATCGAGGAACCCTTTCAACAATGAAATCAGATAAATTGGCAAACTCTGACAGGAAAAGATTGACCCACTGGTGTCACAAATATCCATGTCCGACCAGCAGTATTAAATATTAGACGAGGTAGAAATATAAATGCAACCACCGAGCTATGCTGCTGACTAAAATTTTTTTTTTATATCATATTATATGCATAATCTAATATATAATTTGGAAAGAGACTTTGTATGTATGTATGTAACCTTCGTTCGTTGGGTTGTAAATCCGTGACGTCATCGAACAAATAGATTGATTTTTTTCGATTCAAAAGATTTGTAGTCTCCGGGGGCAATGGCACCGAGGGCGGAGCCCTAGGGGGCGAAGGCGCCGGATTCTGGTATAAATATAATTTCGTATACATATAATTTTTCATAAGAGACTTGCTATACATATGTATATGTTTGTTTGTTCGTGACAGTCAATTTAATAAAAAAAATGAGTATTCAAATTAATTTATATAAAATAAAACTATTCAAATAAATTTAATATAATGTTCACTATTCGATTAGTCATGTTTAAGCGGTTTATATTACAAATACCGCGCAAAGCCGGGAAATACAGCTAGTATTATATGATATAAAAACTTTTTTTTTTCTTTTGCTCGGGTTTTTCTCGAACCCGTGAGTCTATTTCTGATAAATCGAACGCGTTACCGTTATTCAATTAAATTAAAAATATATATTTTACCATGATGCCAATACGGGTTGCCCCTTAGCGACACCTATGGTATTGAACATACATACATATGTACATATGTATATAAATATGAAATCACATTCAAATAGTTGTGACAAATACTAGGTAGGATGATTTTGACAAGGAACCGTTTTAACAATGAAATCAGTTAAATTGGAAAAAATAGTAAAAGAGTAACAAATCTTCAAGTCTCACCAGTAGCACTGCAGAAACACTCGGAATAAATTATTTTCAATCTAGGTCAACCCAGGACTCGAGCTCGGGAATACTGCTGACTATATATGAAAATAATTATATATGCTCTTTTCGAACATTTTTGTATATTACCAGTATTTATTATTTTTAGGTTTAAATTAAAAAAAAATGGTTCAAATGAATGCAGTGATATTTCATCGAGACTATCATTAATTAGTCTTATTATATACAAGACTTAATGTTCATATGCATATATGCAGATGTATGAAAGGCTAAAAGCACAAACAGATAAAGCTGGACTTGAAACGACATTGCCAACTCATACTCGGGCCAAACTTTTGATCACTACGGGCGACTTGCTTTTTAAATTATTAGCGGCGGTCTACTAACATTGTGTGTTAAGTCAGCGATTCCCGAACTTTTTCGGTTTTCGGCATCCCAAGTTAAATTACCTCTTACATGGCCCGGTGAGCAAAAATAAAAAGGTTTTTCATGGCTCACGACGAAAAAATGGCTCCAGGACTAGAGCCATAGATTTTTGCTCGATAACCAGGCCAAGACCTCTTGGATGTTTTCTGCAATTTTATTTAATAAATAGTCAAAACTCCGGACTTTCTTGTATGAAATGTATAAAAAGGAATAATATTTTCTTATATGAAAATTTGACAATCAAGTGATCATAAGAAAAGTAGTAATGTAAAGCCAAAAATAAGTTTAAATTTAAAATGAACATAGATACTAATTCAATATCAAGCTATTTTAATAACAGAAATTAATAATTAGTTCACACAAATATAAATCTAATATATAATTTCGAAAGAAACTTTGTAAGTTTTGTAGAATCCGTTTCAATGTTTCTATTATTTTTGATTTTTAAATGCTTTTTATTATTACGAAATTATGTTCACAATACATCTTATATCTATTTTAATAGCTACTGATCTACTGATCATTTTTTATTTTACAATTTTAATTTAATTTGGTTAGTAATCACAGTATTATATTATTCTAATGTTAATCTAAAGCATAATAGGAAAAAGAGCTCAAAAACCTAAATGTTTCTATTATGAAAAAAGTGTGTGTGTGTCATCCGTGACTCGGCCCAACGTCGCACATGCCTGTCGTTAAATGGCGCTCCACACCCCCCTCCCCCGCTACACGCTTCCCTGATTGGGTGTATGTCCACGCGTCTGCCATATACCCACCCACATAGTTACATATCCACACACGTCACGTCCGTTTTTATATATATATTATTGTTGTTTTTGCGCACCATTGAATGGTTGATTTCCAACAATTTAGACTTTTTATTTACAATGAAGAAAAATCTTCTCATTTATAAATAAATCACGGAACGTGAGATATGTAGCTCTTAATGACATTTCTAGATGTACATATGATGAAAAATAACGCAAACGCATATTCTGCTATTTTTGAAAATTCCTATAAAAAAACTCACGTATTCTATTTATTTTGTTTACTGTGATATAATGTTCGTTTTTATTAATTTATACGATGCTCGAAGTTTATCTGACCGACACATAAAACGTAAATAATGTTGGTTTTTTATTTTATGGACGTGTTTTGATATTTTTCCCGAGTTTACCTACCCACTGAGGGAGACGAACTTTTATTTGATTTGAATACGACGTCTACTTCTGTAACTTTGAACAGTCAAATTGAAAAGATTTTGAATAAGTCGCTTAAGTACTCGAGTCTATATATGTATGTATGTATGTCAAATGTCATGAAAATGAAATACATAATATGATAAACTTCGTCGAGACGTTTCTCGGGGAATGGGAAAGAAAATGGAAACTCACGTATTACTGTTTAGAGTACTTGTTTTGTGTCATTAACGATATAATTATTAGCTCAAAACATGCATAATTACAGGAAAAATGTTAATCAATAAATTGGATCACTCTCTTCTGAAGGTATGTTTATACAGCTATTTTGTAATTTTGACGGTGGTTAATAACTTTTACGCTTTTATAACCTCTGAAGCACACCCTGAAGATACTTGAAAAGTTTTTCTTTAGACTACCTATAAAATATTAAGCCAGCAGGTGAAAGTCGACCGTTTTGGCGAGGGTCTATTTTTGGTTACAAGAAGATAAAAGTTGTGTGAAAAGTATTACACGTGTCGATTCGCATTCACAAATGTTTTTTCTGAACGAACTTTTTAATTGTGCACAATGTCGATACGAAACGTTATCTGTTTGTATTATTGATAAACTTTGGCGCTCGGCAAAGCCAGGATTCTTTTGCATATAAATTGGCGAATAAAACGTTAAATTATTTGTTTGGTTTTGAAGTATAAAAGGCTTAAATTTCAGAGCTGAATTAACGCGGACAGATTTATGCCACCAGCATTCGTATAAATTAAATTTAAAGGCGGATGTATTGCTCGTTAAATTATAATCAAACGTTAACTTTATGGCCGGGTAATAATTTACCACGTTGCACGAGAGTCCTCCCTCACTCATAGCTTCAACAGAGAAAGTTGCCTTTGCCAGATTTAACTGCTATAAAGCCTGCAAAATATTTGCAGACGTATTTTAATTGCACACTTCACGCGATTAATTGTCAACTGAGTAATTAAAAAAATGCGGGGGTTCCTAAGAAAATTTCAACGTTTAGTATATATATGTACATACAATCACAATAAGAGAAGATATATGTACATATAATACTTACATAAAATATATCGAAAAATAAACAAAACTAATAAGGCTAATGGCGATAGTATGAAAAGTGGGATTTTCTAAGGGATAGGTGATTATCAGCTATCATCTCGACTTTAATCGCCTTTCTATTAAGCTTCTACTCTGTTTTTCTTTTGTCCTTGTAGAGGGGCTTACATTAGGGTCTAATGACTGTCTTTCGGCTTTATTGAGTTTTTTGCGATGAATGCTGGCAAACCGAAACAAGACCACTAATGACAATTGTAACCATTCTTTCCATTATAGGCGCGTATGTGTGTGTTTAACGTCGTAGCGTGTTAGCAAAATGAAATTTAATTTCAAAATATAAGGTAACCGTATATATGTATCTCCGTTAGTGATTCATACGCCTTTATGTTTTGTTTTAGTATACATAAATAAAAATAAAAATTATTATTCATTTAAAATTTTATAAAAATTGTTACTAACATGAATGTTTTAATTTATGGACTAAATTTCTAAACTAACTAAAATTAGTAGTGGGTATTGGGAGTAATCGGAATTTGAAGTGTAAACAATTCCAAAAAAATGTTCACTTAAAAAGATTATGCAAAAATGGTATTTCAGCTACATAAAGTATGAAGTATTTTGTGATAATTTAAGATCAACGTGTATTTTCAGGTGAGGAACATCTGCACGACAACGTGACGACCAATTGGGCTGCAAGATTTCGAAGTTACGGACATTCCTACATTTTTTGACAAAAAATCAAAATAAAATACTTCAAGTTGAGTTGCAATCCAATAAATTGTAAAATATGAAATGTAGGATATGTTCTTCAGATGAAACCAGCGGTGTAGATGGCGGTTCTCCTGGTTCAAAAATTTGAGTTCTTATGTGAAACTGTTTTTCAAAATTATTATAAAAAAAAGCTATCTGGGGTTGGGTGAAAAGGGGTTTCATTGCGAGTAAAAGTTGGCAGGGGGCTGACGAAAAGCCATTTTCATAATTTTTAAATACTTTAATTGTAATTAAGTTATAGATAAAATTTATACATTTTGAAAGAAATTCACATGTGGTGCAATTAATGTAAATTTTGACTTATACATAATAAAGACATTGGAGATAAGTTCCGAAAAATTAATAAAATTATTTTAAAATGGGATTGAAAATGCATTAAATTGTATTTGTACTCATTTTAAATGAAGTAAAATTTTAAGAATTCAAGAGATGTGCTATTTATTCTGAACGTGTTTTATATGTATAATATATTTATATAATAATCTATCAGTAAAGTAAAAATATATGTGAAAGATAATAAGAGTAAGACTATAATGCAAATTTTATAAGACATAGTGTGAAAAAGATAAAGTAATAGGCGTTCTAACGATTAAAATCTGACAAAACGAGTGGGGGGCGGAAAATCAAACTAGTGGGAAAAGGCTAGCTGTCACCATTTCCACAATTTTTTGATTCTTAAACGTGTTTACTACGATTATATTTCACCTAGAACTAGCGGAAGCAATTGAAATCTCTATCGGTAGTCAAACCTCGCAAAAAGGATCAAAGCGATCAGAAGAAAGTAGGAAGTTCGTCAGACCGATTGGGGAATTGAAACTAATAAAAACCTTGTAAAAACAAAAAAAAAAAAAAGAATAAAAAAGACACATTTCAAAGTTATTTTGAATATTTTATTTTTCATTTAATGATTTATTTCCATTTATGTACATATGTATTTTATTAAAAAAAGTATTTTGAAATCAAAACATTCTCATTGAGAAAAAAAAGCCAGCTATTTTTAGTCAACATTAAAATCAATTCGTAAGTATTTTCTTTTATGTTTTGTTGATTTTACAATATACACGTATAATGCTACCTCTACCTTCGAGTTTGCAATATTTACATATTAATTCTGGCGTTCAAAACCCTCATACGAAATTTAAAAACTAAAACCGATAGTCATAGTAAATTTTTGTCAATATGCAGTCTTGTTAGCTATTTTTTGTAATTTTGTAGTTTTGTTTTGCAAGCTTATTTATTTACAAATTTGCCATAGTGACTTACAGATTAACTCCAAGTCGTCACTATGGCTTAGTAAAGGTTGTAACGGTTGACAGAGAACTGGTTGATAAAAATTTGACTAAATGTATCCATAAAAAAAGTGCTAGAAGAGATTTTCTTCGCCGAAAGTTGTCTTAGCCATATAAACTGTATAAAACATTAAATTCAAAAACAAGTTTCATATTTTTAGATAAAATAAAATCGGCACAAACGAACACAAGACGAATCCTCGCATCGAAAGTTATACGGCTAGTTCGGAGCAAAGTGCAATTCACCCAGCTATATTTCATTTCGCACAAGGAGCATTCAATATACAAAAGTTCTATGGGCGGAACTTCGGCTGGGAGCATTTTATGGCATTTCCCGTTAATAAAGAAAGCCAGATATATAAATAACATGCAACGGCAATTTCGGCAGTAAATGTTGTTCGCGAATATCATGCGATCTGTAAATAAGGCTCGCGAACGAGGCAGTGCTTTCAGCGTTTACATTTAAACTATGCCTAAATTTAGAATATGATTAACAACTAGGTCGCGCTTTGACAATTAACCTCTTTCGTAGGGGGTAATTTTAGTGTTCTCAGCCGAAACGTTTAACAAATGGTCGGAAGTTAGTGGAGTTGATGTAATTTTAAGTGTTGGTTAATGGTTTAGGAACCCACACTTACGTACGTGTTTAGAATGAAGATGGTATTCGTACACTAGTCCAATACTACTCAAGTCCTACACACATACATATTATACGTTTGTGAGACGAGTAAACAATTTTGAATTTAAGATTGGAATTACACGAGGGACTCGGACTTGACTATGAGTCTTGGGTTAATATGCGAGTCAATGTGCCGAATGCAAAGCTAGCATTGCTGAAATGCAATAATCCGTAAATGCAAGTTAGCTCTCAATTATTCCATTCGCCGTTCAGAACAGAAAGCTTGCCGCGGAGCATCCGGAAAGTTCGTAATATGTATAATTGGGAATAATTTCTGGAAATTTAAAATATGCACGAGTTTAAGCGTAGTACGTCGAGATAAACTTTAGCAATGTGGTTTCGATTTAAAAGGTTTACATTCAAATGAAAATAAAGTTTGCTGTACATAATTACATATATAAATGTATTTGAAACTGCCAGAACTTTGTCTACAGAAGAATTCGATAATATATAATGTTTTACAAACGTAACATCATTTTATATAGGGATTGAGAAGTTTGCGGCTAAGTCCCAATTGAAATAAAAATGAATTCATTATTCCTCATTCGTGTTTCTATAACCAAAACAAAAATTTTGGATGTCATTTCACTAAATTCAGATCGACTGCCTTCTAAATAGATTTTGCCATTTTATTTGATTTACTTTTTGAGGTCACCAAATTTAATCACCGCCGTTCGAATCTTTCATTGCTTCTACATAGAAGAAAAAAGGAAACGGCTAGAAAAATATCCTCTTCCGGGATACTTCATTATGTGGCAAACCGTAAAAAAGTTCACGATAGTGAAACAGATATATATGTATGTACATATGTGAGGAAAATATAATCTCGAATAAAGTTCAGAAAATTTCGAAACGTATATATTCTGATGATGCCCTTTATTTCATTACAATTTTTTTGTTTTAATTTTTTCTCAAATTTATGATTCCTTTCCTTTGTCTTCAATCAAGATGTCTTCTTTCTTTTGAGCATGTTGTTTTTATCTATCAGATGAATCATAATTTACACAGAAATTTCCACGCTGGAGTTTTGATTACTGGAATTTTGTACTAAGGATTGAATAGTGCAACTTAGATTCAAGCAGTTTTGATCAGTGGTTTCCATTCATCGCATAGATTGGTAGCACATAGTATATAACCAGCAGCGTGGACTAGTGGTTAGTATATTATGCTTTCGAGCAGAATGGTCACGCTTCGAGTCCCACTAGTGGTAGCTGTCCAGACTTTAGACTTTGTGACTTCAAGTCGATCGTTTTCTTTGTGACTTCAGGTCGATCAGAGTTTGTAGATTTTAATTGAAACGGGTCCTGTAATATTGGTATCTCCTTTTCTCTCCCTCTTGCATATCTCAAGCTATTCAGCGTCTTGAGGTTCGCCGATTTGTATAGTAAAATGATGCAAAAAATTCTCCATAGATTTAATTTTTTTTACATAGATATATACCAGGAAGGGTTGACAGGGAGACACCAATGCGCCTCCTAGACGATTAATTACAAATATTGCTGCATTTTTATTACGTAAACCGCTGTATTTCGAGAGGCTGAAGAACACAACATTAATAATTAATTTTATAATGAATTAATATATTGATACATCTATGGATTTAGAAGTGTGCTAAATGTTTACACATTGTACATAAATCAAATTTAGATATTTGTGACATGGGTAGGATGATTTTTGCCAATTTGTTGGAACCGTTTCAATGAAAATCAGATACATTAGAAACTCTGATAAGAAACGACCGACTTGGAGTCACAAATATCCAAGTCTGACCAGCAGTATTAAAGATTAGCACGGGATAGAACCCGGAACCTCTTGGTGCTAAATATAAACGCAACCACCGAGTAATACTGATGGCTGCATTCTGATATCTCTATGGATAGTGTCTCTACCTCTATGGTTTGTATGATTCACATTGTATAAATGCTTGTATTGATCGTATTGTATAAATGCTTGCAATGCCAATTTGCATCGTTTGACCGTAGAGGTCTCTGTGGATAATGTTTGTATGAATTCGCATTGTATAAATGCTTGTATTGATAGTGTTACGTACACCGCGGATTAAGCGAATATAATCCCAGAGACTGTGATTCTATTCGCTTAATATAACCGATAACCGTTCAAGGATTACCTGTTAACGGATTAGCTAAGTGCAAGTAAGCTAAACAATGATTGCACTTCTCAGAACTGACCCATTTTGTGGGAATACATATCCAAATACGTGACTTTACAATAGGTAAACAGATTAGACGTCCTAAGAGAACTACCCCTTATAAGGCGGTACGTGGGCGATATCAGGTCATTCTGGACTGAGCACTGCCAGTGCGTGTATCTCCTTAATCATCAATAAATGCTGTGAAACGACTAAGGCCTTTTCTTGGATCCTCCACCCACCCCTACGCAACAATAGTATTGTATAAAATGCTTCTTTGCTATCTTCGACCATATATGTCGTATATAATTTTATTTCTCATAGATATATACCAGGAAGGCTTAACAGAAATATGCACAATGCGCCTTCCTGGACAATTAATTACAAACAATGCAGCATTTTATTATTACATAAATCACTGTATTTCCAGAAGCTGAAAAACACGAAATAACAAATAATTAATTAATTAATTAAATAATAAATCAATTGAGACATCTATGGATTTAGATTTTGTACATAATTTTTACAAATTGTACATACAATAAATACAGAAGATTTGTGACAACAGGAAAGATGATTTTTTGCCAATTTTGAGGAACCGTTTCAACAATGATGATATAAAATTAGCAAACTCTGATAAGCAACGATCGATTTGGAGTCACAAATACCCCAAAATCTAACCAGCAATATGCCGAAACGAACCCACTGATCACTTGATGCTATATAATTTAATGTTTCTTGATCTGTATTAGTACACTCGTCGATTTGGAGCGATCTGTAAAGGCCAGTGTATGTACACTGAATAAATTATATAAAGTATCTGTAAATGAAATAATGATACATATAAGAAATGTGACGAGTGACGAGTTCATGTATTTATATTTTTATGTATATTCGGAGGATTTCGTTGATCTCGTTTGGGACTCAAATGTCCGAGAGTTCAATCGAGCATTTTTGTGAATAAATGAAGAAAGCGCTCCTACAAATAAATGAGGCTTCGCAGAAACCGGATGCTGGGGAGATGGGGAGCTTCAGCAATGTTAATGCGCGCGGAGAGCCGATAGCAGCCGTTCGTGGAAATCCGTTTGTGTGGTTTATTTTTTCCGAAAAACATTTTCATTTTCTCTAATACGACCTCCGGGTACAGCGGCGGCTGAAATCCTCACAATAATGCATTCATAATATAATATAATATTATACAATGATTAAGCCGTTCGTTGTTGCGATGATACGAACGCTCTGAAGATTACAAATGCACACGCCTTTTAATATCATGTATATAAAATATACGTATCGTAGATAACGCTTGATAAATGAAAATGTGTCATTTGTAAAAGCGTGTGATTTATATGGAAATTTCAAGTACAATTAAAAGTTTATTGTCTGAGTTCGAATTTGCAGCGAACTTATTCGCGAGTTTATCGCTACGAAGTATAGTTACAGTTGATTGCGGATAGTAGTTTAAGATGTATAAAATGTAGACTCCTCTAAAAAGATATTATTTTTATGAATAGAAAAAAATACAATGAGGTATTTAATATTTGGAAATGTACATGTTAAGTGAGGTCGGTGGTAAAATGGTCTTTAGGGAAAACTTTGTAAGGAAAAAGGCACTTTGCGACAGAAATCTAAATTTGAAAAACCCCAAAGGGTTCTTTACGCTTTAAATATAAGCGATCCAATATTTAATCCAATATTTAATCGACATAGTTCTTTATCAACGCTAAATAAAATAAAATTATATCGCGCGCTCATATTACCATTATTAACCTATGCTTCACCTGTGTGGAATAACGCCTCGAATACTAACCTTTCCAAGCTCCAAGTAATACAAAATAAATCCCTAAAAATAATTTATAATACACCTATATATACTAACCTGAAAAAACTGCATGCCATATATAATATTCCGTTTGTTACAGACATTACTAACAAACTAACCAGTAGATTCTATGACAGAATCACTAATAACCATACTAACACACTTGTGAATAGTCTCGGTGATTACAACAAAATGTCTATACCCTTCAGGTATAAACACAGATTACCTAAACACAATCTGCTTTAGGTCATCGACTTTAGAGAGTCTTTAATTAATATTATGTATTAGATGTATTATGAACATTTATAAGGATTGTAAATAGGTTTTTGAGCTCTTTTTCCTATTATGCTTTAGATTAACATTAGAATAATATAATACTGTGATTAATAACCAAATTAAATTAAATTGTAAAATAGAAAATGATCAGTAGATCAGTAGCTATTAAAATAGATATAAGATGTATTGTGAACATAATTTCGTAATAATAAAAAGCATTTAAAAATCAAAATCAAATATAAGCGATAGACTTTGTACTTATATTAAATGTTGAAAATCTGAATTATTATTCCCATCGTTCATAATACATATAATGGTTTTCGCTCTGCGTTAATTTTTGCGAGTCTTGTTTGTTCAGTTTGCATTTATGTTTAATTATACGCATCATACACAAAAGTACGCGTTACGTATTCAGAAGGGGATTCCAGAGGTCCTAATTTAATTTGAGAATTTCGCGGCTGTTGCGACGTGGCTAACGAGTTTGTCGCACTTTTAAAAATTCAGCGCATTTTTTCCATCTTTAATTCTACAAATCAACGTTTTATTCGAACGAAAGTTTCTTCTAAAACGCACACTTGCAATATTTCCGCTTAGCATTGAAATGGTGCAATGCAGACCACGATCTCTCGGGAAATATATATACATATGTATATCTGCCTATGCTTAAGTTTCTTTCAATTCAGATCTGTACAACGACAGGGACTAACAAGCTGAATGAAACTAACCACTACTAACATAGTACTAACTACTAACATATTGAACAAGTCACTATGCAATGTATGATTTGAATCGTCTAATTTGAAATTCGTAATGAATTTAAATTGGAACAGTATTCATACTATTGTAGTTAATAAAAGTTACCCTGATTGTATTACTCATAAAATTAGTCACAATTGATATCATAAAATACGACAGTTAAACCAAGTAAGCAAAATTAAACAATGTGTTCTGGTTATTATTATTCCAACTACATATATCAGAAGCAGGGTTGCCAGATTTTCAAAATCACAGATCGGAATATTCACTATTTATAATGGATATATTTTTATTTTTATTTTTAAATGCTTTTTATTGTTACTAAATTATGTTTACAATACATATTCTATATATTTTAATAGCTACTGATCTACTGATCATTTTCTATTTTACAATTTTAATTTAATTTTGTTAGTAATCATAGTATTATATTATTATAATGTTAATATGTACAGTGTAATAGGAAAAAGAGCTCAAAAACCTATTTACAATATAATGGATATATAATGTACATATATATGTATGTATATATGTAGATGAGAAAATAAAAAATAGTCACTTAATTATCCATAGGAATCACAATTATTAAATTATATAGGAAACCGTTATAGCAATTACATTTTGTTTTAAATGCAATCATAGCAGTTTTATTAAGTTTTTTCCTAGCTTTTAGCTTGTTTCAAAATATGTTCGCCAGCCAACTCTGTTTGATATAATTTTTTCATTACAATCATTACAATCGCTTTAATTCAGCTTCTACGGTTTTCAATAATAATCTTTTTCTCTCCCTTCTCCAGGTTGCTCATTAGACTAAACATTAACTCATTAGACTAAACATTCTTTCGCAAATTGCAATGTAAGTAGATTTGAAAGAATGTGGACCACAATTTTACACAAATTATTGCAAGCGGAATGATCTTAAAAAAATATTATCTATTTGTCATACATTATTTTTCTCGTTTGCTTCAATAAAAAATCGTCTAATAAACAGACATCTTTGTATAGAAGGTATAGAATTGTAAAATTATTTAATATTTCAAATAATATTAAATAATTTTGTTAATTATTCAATTGAAGAAAATTCGATTTTAATGAATATAATTTTTTTACTTTTGAAGTAAAACCATTTCTATTTACGTACATTTTTGTATATATACAAATTTCTTTCTGGACTTTCAGAGGCAATGCGGGACTCGGGATTTGTCTGTTGAATTCGAGACGGTCCTGCTCAAATAGGGACGTCTGGCAACCCTTATCAGAAGTCATTTTTAATTCCGATTCATGCTGTTAGAATACTTTATTATACCATTAAGAGAACTAATCATGTACGTCATGAGTTTGGAGATACAGGAAAATGCCTCATGAATATGCAAATACATAAATAAATAAATATGTAGATAAAAGCTCGCGATGTTCCATGAAATTTGTTCGAGTGGTTAAAGTGTTTGAGTGCAGTCTGCATAGTATATAATGTATTTATTATTTTGTTAATAAAAGAAAACTAGAAAGTTTTCAATTAATTTTATTAAAAACTAGTAACTACATATACATACATATAAATACATATATATATATATATATATATATATATATATATATATATATATATATATATATATATATATATATATATATATACATATATACATATATATATATATATATATATACATATATACATATATATATATATATATATATATATATATATATATATATATACATATATTGATTAAAAAAATCATTTCTCCAATTATTTGAACGGTTTCAATATATATTTCAAAATGTATGTTATACAGTCAAAATAAAAATTAAAGATTAATATTGTGCATAAAAAATATTTTCATGAAATCTGTCAGTGAGTTGTCATCGTGTTAAAAAACCACCGCGATGAAATGCCCGGACACGATATTAATTTAAATAAAAAATATGTCGTGTTTGGAAAATACCGACTATCACTCTAACCAGGACCATCATTTATTTAATGATCAAGACTATTTTGTCGTCACCCTCTTTTTCCTCGCGTGGTTTGTAGTCGCGCTTATTTGGGCGCGGTTTTAAACTACGCGATTAAGTCGTGCTAATTATAATATGTACTTATAATATCTAATATATAATTTCGAAAGAGACTTTGTAAGTTTGTAAGTATTCTTGGTTGATAATCGAAAACAAATCGATTTCAATTTTTCGAAAACAATTGAATATTTACTATTAAATTCGCCATGTTTAAGCTGTTTATATTGCAAATACTGAGCGAAGCCGGGTAAAACAACTAGTGTTATATATTATACACCAACGGGTGTTTTCGGAAAAATAATTATTGTCACAATCGTGATCGTAACTGAAGTAAGAACCGAAGTCGCAACTTAAGTGAGAACCGAAAATAAAATGGAAATTGTGAATTGGTATCGCAATCGGAACCGGAATCGGAAAATTAATTGGAACCGGAATTGAAATAGTAATCGGAAATCGGAATCGAAGTCGGAGCCAAAATCGCAACCGAAGTGGGAATCGGGAATCGGAACTGAAATAGGATTCGGGAATCGAAATCGGAACTAGAATAGGAATCGGAATCGAAATTTTAAATTATGAAATTAATTCCAAAAATAGTTTTTTGAAACCTTCATACTTGTCGATGCACTCGCCGCATTCAAACCCACATACATACAACCAGTTCATTTTTAAATATATTTATTATTGGTGGTCTTATAATGTAAAATGTAGATTTTCACAGCGGAATAATTTTACAACAATATTAGTTCATATATGTATGTAAGTACATATACATGTTTCAGTGAATGCATATTTCAAGTGAAAATATATTTTCATTAGTGAATATATGTTTTCATCAATTCAAACAGTGAAAATGTATCAAACAATGAATTTACAACCCAATCTTTAATGAATAGGGTAAACCCTTACTTAACCTAACCCACTCTAACCTTCAAATAATACCAACCCTAATAATCTAATCTTAAATGAATAAAACCAACCCTGAATACTGAGTAACTGGTTATGATTTCACTGAAACGTCAGTCAAAATATATTTTCACTTGAAATATAATTTCAATGTGACATATACATACAATGAATGGGTATACAGAAAATAAAATAAACTTAATCTTGATATTCCATAGCAATGGTCGGCAAACGGCAAACCCGCAGGTAATTGAGTTACATAAGTCGTGTGTACGACTTAAGTCAACTAATTATATGCCAAATATTGAAAAACTCAAAACCGAATAAGTAATTGATCAGATATATGTCCTTAATAAAATTCATTTAACTGCATATTAATTATAATTTTACTATACAGTAAAATTATAATTATTAATATACAGTTAAATGAATAAAATTCTCCTCAATATTTTCGTAAAATTTTAATTTATACTTTTACCCACTAACCACACAATTTTCAACACTGAAATAATTTCCCAGTCTACCAAAATGTTTCCGACCACTGTTCTATAGTATGGATTTTCTCCATGAAAATTTTGGTGGGATATGAGTTAAGATAAGATATACATACATATATGAGGCGCTATATTTTAAAGTGGAAGTTCGATTTTCAGTTCCAAAAACACGATTTCTGTTTGACTTAATTCACAAATTGTTATCACTTATTTTAATTCGATACGTCCAGAATCTCGGAAAAGCAGAATAAACGTATTACAGGCCACCAGTATTAAATATTGTTAAACGCAAAACATTATATTGAATGTTTTGCGAAATATTTCTCGAAATGAAGAAAAGTGAACTAATGACACTTTCAAATATAACGGCTCATATTTAAAAATGAATTATTCAAATTATATTTCTAAACAATATCCCTACTCCTTTGAAGTGTAAAACGGTTTTTTTTAATATGAATGGGTCTGTATGCCAAACAGATAAAAGTACGAGAAAACGCAATTTAAAGAGGTGAAACCCGCATCTATGTAGGTATATGTGTATATCCCGATGAATTATAGCCGATTTCAGAATCAGCAAACTTTCAGGCCAACTTATTCCACCGCCGAAGGACATTTCGCCCTACTCTTTGACATATTTTTTGTTCTCCGACCAGCTGGGCATGTGCGCTGCGCTTCTTTGTGTTATGATTCGATTTTCGAGTTTTAGAAAGTTCGCCGCTGAAACTCGTTTTTTTTTTCAACTGAAAGGTGGCAAGTTGTGAGCGAGGGAGGAGACAAATCGTGCAAAAGTTACGGTGAGGTGACGTTCACTAGACCCGTCCGATAAATCTGATAAAAGCGCTCGTCACACGATTATTCTTCTGGCTTCTGGCAAATTTAAACCGGTAAAAGCTAGTCATTTTGCACCGCGAATGTGCGACCGCGGTTATCTCCGCTCCGATTGCCCGGTTCTAACGGTGGACATGACGTTCACGACTTGCAGATAACGTTAGCGTTTTCAGGTTGCATGTTAAAACCAGAACAAACCATGAATATACCGCTATAAGCTTTTTCGAAAATTCCATATTTAATATGATCCAATTACGGTATTGGTCCGACTAAATGGTGAGGTTTTTAATAAAAAAAAGCGCCACGAATACAGAGAAGTATGTACAATGTAGGTCAACTCATATTCGTGTCTCAAACAAGTGAACAGACATTTTCACAGACACATTTCAATTCTTTACACGGTAAAAAGTCGGAATTATCGACAGGGCGGACCCTCTAGGCTCGGAAGCGAGGCTCGGTCGACCCTGTCATTGGCTACTCTTTGCGATGCCAATAGTATTGCCGTGTCCCGAATTAACTGGACTTTTACCTGATGAAATACTCCGATATATACTGCTTGGTTCGCATACAATTTTGGACGGTTGGGCAGCGTATGGAAATATTCAACATATTGCGAATGGAATATACACGCATTCGTTTGTGGTTCAATACTAATTCATCTAAATATGAATCAAAACGGGCACGCGTTGTGCCAAATTGACGTCTCATCTTTCTTTTTATACGCATCCACATATTTTCCGCATTTTGTGTATGTATTTCACTATCATTTGCATCTACTAAATTATAACCACTTTTACCGGAATTCTGAATATTTTCGTACGCTGCCCAACCGTCCGAAATTATATGCGAATCAGGCAGTATATGTCGGAGTATTTCATCAGGTAAAAGTCGAGTTAATTCAGGGCACGGTAATACTTAGAAAATTTTGAAAGTCCAAAATATATTATTTTAAACATTCTTTTCCCTTAGTGAGGCTGTATTGATGGCTTATGTTTGTTTATGATGGCTTATATTGGCCGTATTACTGGTTTTTGAACCTCATTTGTTTTTAGAATTTGGTGAGCTGTATACATACATACATAAGTAGCCAGCAGTTTGGCTTAGTGATAGCGTATATATTTAGCATCACTGAGGTCATAGGTTCGTGTCCTCGCCACTGCTGGTTAGATTTGGGGGTTTTGTGACTCCAAATCGATCGTTTCTCTATCAGAGTTTGCCAATTTTATCATTGCTGAAACGGTTCCTGAAAATTGGTATTAAAAAATCTAATCCTGTTTTCACAAAAATCTGCCTGTGTATAATTTGTATTAATTATACACAGTAATCTGAAATCCATAGATGTCACTATGATTATTATTTCTGATTAATTGTTATATTCTATATATTTTGATTGTATATGTATGTATTACTGTATTTCTGATTGTTTATGTATTTCATTAACATACACCCGTCGCATTGGAGCAAATCTGTAATGGCGAGTGTGTATTGATTTGTGACAATAAAATAAAATAAAAATAAATAAAATATATGTATTTGAGTGACGTTTTCACGAAAAGCTAACCTCTCCATCGACTTATAATTGAACTGTATTTTCAGTTATAATATATTTTGACCAGTTGAAATGTAATTCCCCATATGAATCAACTTACGTGGGTTACACGGAATATATTGCAACTAGTCACTTCAGAAAATACACTTCTACTATAACGGTATTTGGTACCGGGTTAGATGATAAATATTCCAATTAGTCAGTATATATTACAACTGGAAGTTACACTTCAACTTAATAGTGGACAGGAACACCATAGAGAGCACAGAATATATTCTTTAATATCACAAGAGATGTAATATTTATTATTTAAATAAAATTTAGTGGCCAAATAGTGTTAACCAAATAGTGTTTCGACCATTGTGGCGCTTTAAGAATTCCTGTTATGCCACAATGGTCTGTTTAGAATAAAATAAATAAATATATATTGTGCTGTATACATACATACATATATAAGTGGGATAGGGGGGCATGAATTTTTTTAGGCATTTAAGTGGGGCGTAAAACAACAAAGGTTAGGAAATACTATTAAATTAAAAACACGAAGATTTTTATATCTCCATGACTTGAAATTTATATATGATTTTATCGAAAACAGTAAAATACGTCGTATTTAAAATACGAAACAGTACACGCAGCGTATAATCAATGAATCAAATATTTAATTTTCGCAAGAAGTTTTTAATTAATCGACTCCTTATAATATTGTGTACCTATATATTACGAAGTACCAATTATAAAATATATTTTATAAGCTCATTAATTTTAATGGGACTCAAGAGTCTCTATCATACAACATAAAATATGTATAACAACTTAAAAATATAATAACTAATTGCTTGGCAACGGATTGAATAGCCGCTGTAAAATAAGTACGTTACATGCAATGTATGTAGTAAAATTTGATTCATGAAAATCAATATGCACTGAATTCATTTCCGATTTAGCTCATTAGGCAAGAACATAAAGCTTGTTTGGTGTTCATTAATCAGAAGCAAAATGTCTTGTTCATGTCAGATTTGGGAAAATGCAAGTCTCCTTCATCCCTCACGTAAAATCTCAACACAGTAAAATTGCAAATCATCCGAAAATGAGTAAGTAGTATGTACATTTTGATTGAAGAAGCGGCAGTAAATTTAATTACTTGGTCATATATATGTAGAATCGAGATCTGTGCGAGTACGCGAAACAGAATACAATGTGACTTTCGAGCATTTCTTTGCAGCGAACGAACGAATGAAAGCGCTCCGACATTGAGAAATTCACTCAATATATTTCGACGTCTTCTCTCAATTGACGAGAAATTATTTTTCAATTTATATCCGCCGAGCGTCATAAATTGTATGAAAATAAATAGCGAGGAGGATGAAAAAAAACGAGGAAATTCGAAGGAAAAACGTCGTGTGGCGGGAAAATGAGCGAGCGCGCGCCGGAGAAATGTGGTTTTCATATAATAAATCTTTTTTAATCAAGAGCTCCGTCCGCGCGCCGCCACTGAAGTATTCAATTTCGAGTTCTGAATGGAAACACAATATCAAATTTGATTTCATTTTGCCGGTATCTGAGCGCGGAAGCGAATAAATTATATTTTCGAGTAAATGAAGGGCCGTGTTTGTGCGACTATTGTGCGCACGCGTCGCTCAGGCTCAAAATTCGGACGAGAAGCACGCAAATAGAATTAATTTGCGATACGTCAAAATTGACGGAAACATTCATTGATGTACCTCAGACATACATTGTTTTCATCAGTTGAAAAGGCGATGTCAAATATTTCGTGGAACTCATTTCAAACGTACTTATAAGACCGATCAACGATGGCATGTTCTTGACAGAGGCTTTGTGGAATATGCAGTATATCATTCGGTATTTTTACATCACAATTTCTGATACATGAGCAAATATAGTGAAACGCGTTTGATCTCAAGCTATTTACTATATATGTATGTATATGTAGATGAATGTTTGTTTATTTGTTCATATGTAAATATATTTGATATATAAATTTGGTATGTAAATCAGAATCTGAGAAATTTTTGAATTAACAATCATATAATACCTTAAAACGCGATGCGGTGCAAACGATCGACAAGCGCCAGACAGACTGAACCACAGATTAACGACACTTGTACCTTAAGCGTGCGCACTGCTCGCACTTACACGAAGCGAAATCTACCCGAAGTCCCGACATACCTACCCTGTATACGTTCTGTGCTTTTGATACTTTAGTAATATTTTGAAATCCATTTATAATATTATAATATTATTGGTTTTTTTCCGTCTAGGTAAAATCTTATTCCTTTTTTGACCAACTTTTATTAGTTCAATCTTTTAAAAAAACGTGCACACATACATTCCCGATGGCAATACAATATTCTATCAATATTTATTTTACCTCCTCCACCTCCTCAACAAAGTTATTTGAACCATCACCAAAAATTAATATGTAGAAGTCACGTAGGATAAATTTTTACTACATACATATACATATACTACATACATATGTACATACAAAAATACATATAATGAACTAATCAACATTCAGTCCTTGTAGTATAAGAATGCAATTGAATGTTTTTCAATAATTGATGGAAAAAAAATTAAACTTTATAAAAAGTGTTCAACTAAAATATGTTTTTAAGAACTTATGCACTAGAAATTCGCCTAGTATTTTTATACATATATGTATGTAGATTAATATGAATGTGCATAGGGGCCGTTCAAGTATTACGTAAGCAGATTTATTACAATTATTTACCCCCTCCTCGCCCTTTTCAGCAAAAGTAAGCAAAGCTCTTAACCCCCCACCCTCCCATGCTTACGTAAACATTGGTACCTATATGCATTTTTCTTTTAATGTATTCTGTTTTTTTTGTTGTCAATCGTACCGAAACGAAACAATAGATTGACGGAAGAAATTTTGATAAGTGAGTAGCGCGCGGTAATTCCCCCACTCGCTTCTAAGCGAGTACCTAAACGTATTCATTATTTGTGGGAATCCCCGAATATGTGTTTGGTTTTCAAGCATAGACAATGTGTAAAAAAAAAAATAACTACTGCTGAAGTAATCACCATCTCGACCCCCCCCACCCCCCATGTCATCAAAAATAAGCAAAGCAAAGACCCCCCCCGCCCCCCTATAGTGCTTACGTAATACTTGAACGGCCCCATACTTCAAATTGCATCTTCTTCTAATATATAATTTCGAAAGAGACTTTGTAAGTATTGTTGGTTGGAAACTTCGAAAACAAGCCGAAATTTCCATGACGACATGGGGACGGGGACGGGGGGCGCTGGGGGCATCGGGGGCGAAGGCCCGGGGGCACCTGGGGCGAAGACCCTCGGGGGAGCTGCCGGATTCTGATATAATATATGTATAATACATCTAATATATAATTTCTAAAGAAACTAAGTCTGTAACTTTAGTTGGTTGGAAATAGAAAACAAGTCAGTTTCTATGACTGAATCGATTGGTTGAATATATATTTTTTTCGATTCAAATAAATTTAATAAAAAAAACAAATGAATATTTACTATTATGTAGATTCACCATGCTTAAGCTGTTTATAATACAAATACTGAGCGAAGCCGGGTAAAACAACTAGTACTTAATATTATACATATATATAAATGTATGTAGGTGAATAAGTGAATGATCGAAAAATTAGTTAAGAGCTTTTCATTAGTTAGCGAACTGATACATTTCCACGGATAAGCACGTAGGAAAAGTCAATTTTGCTTAACGCTCACCGCAAAGAGAGATATTCCTATTCTGTGGGTACGTGACAACGGGATAGGTTTCAGTCCTATATTTCCTTTTGGATCCAATTCGGCTTTATCGCTGTATCCGGGAAGAGGTCAGAACGGTGCGGACACCACTTTCAACATTAACCTTGTAAAAGCCTACAAGTTTTCCGAGATTTTTTTATCCTTGTACAGAACATTGACCTTTGAGTCGTGTTTAATTTATTATTTAAATTCACATCCCAAAATAATTAAATAAAATTTTACCATGCACAAAATTTGGTTACCGTGATTATCAACCGCGGTTTTCAAGCAGAGGGTAAACGGCGACAAAGAATATAAATTTAATTAAAAAACGAATATAAATATTAACGATGACATTATCGCCAAAAGATTGTAAACAAAGCGTGTAGATTGGATTTTGATCGAATTAAAAATATTGAATTGGCACGCAACGGACTTGTGAGGGTTGTTTAAGATTAAATGTGATTTGCTGTGCGTCTCAAGACGCCCAATTCGTTAACAAGGCTGAATAAACACGGTCTTAATTTAATTGCAAAGGACAACCCTCTTTGATCGAGCATGTAATAGAGAGCCTTTGTGAAGCACCTTTTTTTTAATTACAAGAAAGTGATTTTGCTATAACGACTTTCGCCTAAAAACATGACCCAGGCGACACTAATCATATCGAAAAATATAATTAATAATTACAACATTTAATTATTAATTATATTATACCCATGAAATGAGAAAAAATCGCGTCGAAATCAGAACACACACACACACATTGAAAAAAGCTCTTTCACTACATGCTCGCTTTTGGACGTGTCTCCGTGTGTTCTAATTTGAAGCCAGAATTATAAGAATCGATCGGGAAATTTCGGAGACGGTCCCCCAAGAGATATTCACCGTCGAGATCGAGAGTAAAATTGATGTAAAGCGAAATTGGCTGCATTAATGAGCCAGTTTCGATCAAATCCATTAACCATACTTCACTAAGACGGTGTGTTTACATGCCGAAGAGTATGGCGAATTTGCGTCGTAATTAATGGAAATTATATTTTACGGCAGCACGGTTCGTTAATGATAATTAAGGTTTGTCGTATGTGTGTGTGTGTGTTATGTGTATGGGTGAGTTTATGAGCTGGATTTTAGTAAATGGGTTTCATATTTACAATTGAAATTAACTAACGTGAACTGTCTGTGTGACACCTCTGCAAATGGACCATTCCATAATTATACATCCAAGCTATGAAATACACAGAATTTAATTTATTATTTAGTACCCATTTATATGTACAGGTATATCGAAACTAAATATAATACGTAATTTTTGATGGATTTTGTAGAGATTTTTCATTTTTTTTATTGAAATGTACAACCCCACCACATTTGAAAGTGCAAGATTTATGGCCGACCGGAATTGTTTTCCGACGTTTCCGAAAAAACTATATTAATGGGGGACAAAACAATAACAATCGTCAGCTATAATTGTCGCTCTTTTCGACGTACTGAATCCTACATTTCCAAACTATGTAATGAGGCCGACGTTATTTTGTTACAAGAAACATGGTTTTTAGAATTTGAAACTGTATACTTGAGAAGATTCCATCCATCATTTGAAGGCACTGGTACATCTGCAGTGGACAGCGGTAATGGACCTTTAGTTGGACGTCCCTATGGTGGTGTTGGTATATTGTACAAAAAAACTTTTACAGTCACCCAAATTGACCTTCATAATCCGAGATTACTTTGCATTAAACTTCAGCAAGGTGATATTGAATTGTTAATTATTAATGTATATATGCCGACGGCAAAACCAGAAAACTTTGAAGATTTTACTACTTGCTTGGGCATTGTTAATGCCGCTATCGAAGATCATAGTCGCTCGAATTTTATTGTCATGGGTGATTTTAATGCTCATCCTGGCTCTTTATTTTGGAACGAACTACTATCCTTCTGTGAAGAAAATCATTTGAGGATTCAAGATTATGCGTGTCTTCCATCTGATACATTTACATATGTTAGTGACGCACACGGCTCCTTACGGTGGTTGGATCACTGTATCACATCTGAAGGAATTTTAGGATCCATTCAAGATTTTAAAGTCCATACTGACGTAGTATGGTCAGATCATCGTCCGCTTTTTGTTATAATTGCTTCGAATGGTCTGAATCGTTCGAGACCATATCACAATTATCGTCATCGCGACATTGCAACTTGGATGCCACGCAACCCTTCCGACATAATTGCATATTCACTAGAAATAATTAACTCTTTGGATCGTATTGTATGTGATAATAATCTTCAAAATTGCAATTTGAGAAAATGCACTGATACTGAGCATAGGACTTCCATTAATTACCTCTATCATTCGATTGTAGATGTGTTGAGAAATGCCGCTTCGACATCATTTTCTTCACCAACGCATCAGTATAATGATAAGAGGTTTAAGGTGGTTCCTGGTTGGAACGATCAGGTAGCGGCACGCTACCTAGATTCGAGGAACTCATTCATAGAATGGGTCGCAGCGGGCCGCCCTTCTACAGGAGAAATTGCCGACCGACGTCGTCATGCTAGGCATGTTTTTAAAATTGCACTGAAGGTATGTCAACGCAACGCTAATCAAAGTGTTATGGACAAGATAGCTCTATATCATAGAAATAAAGACTTCAAGCAATTTTGGAATGCTACAAATGCTATTTTAGCAGTAAACAGTACTA
The DNA here is from genome assembly GCF_051622035.1 of Arctopsyche grandis. Lineage (NCBI taxonomy): Eukaryota > Metazoa > Arthropoda > Insecta > Trichoptera > Hydropsychidae > Arctopsyche > Arctopsyche grandis. The sequence continues at coordinate 8,253,759 of NC_135364.1, forward strand.
TCCCGGTACATATTAATGGAATCTACAACCATCGGAGTATTGCCAATATGTTTAGCAAGCATTTCAAAGAGTCTGTTTCGGATTTGATGGGCAGGGCTGATGTGGTTATGTCTATCTCAGAAGATTCGTTTTTCGTCATAACTGGCGACGAAGTTGAAACTGCGTTAAGGTCAATGTCTGGAGGGAAAGCAACTGGTTGGGACAGCATTAGTACGGATCATGTTCTGCATAGTGGTAAGAATTTCTTCATCATATTAGCAAGGCTTTTCAATGTGATGATTTTGCATGAACATGTAACTGAAGAGTTTTCAAGGACGACTATTGTTCCTGTCCTCAAGTCATCAAAGCTTGATGCTTCAGTCATTGACAGCTATCGTCCTATTGCTCTAGCCACCATTTTATCTAAAATTCTAGAGAAGATATTGAGTTGCAGATTAAGTGGCTACCTTTTGTCAGCTGATGAGCAGTTTGGATTCAAGAAGCACTCGTCGACGGACATGGCCATCTACACTTTAAAACAGGTAGTGGATTTTTATACATAGCGAAAAACTTCCGTATACGCCTGTTTTCTAGACTTATCCAAGGCCTTCGATCGAGTGGATCATGATCTACTTTGGTCCAAACTGTTAAAAAGGGGAGCTCCAAGTCAAATCGTGAGGTTTTTAGCATCCTGGCACCGGAATCAGTTCAGCCATGTACGCTGGGGGAATTCATACTCTGATCCCGCTTCTTTGAAGTGCGGGGTTAGACAGGGTGGGTCAATGTCTCCTGGCTTATTCAACCTTTACATGGATGAACTTTCACATCGCCTTCGACAGACTGGAGTTGGTTGCCACATAGGAGGAATATGCAGTAACCACATCAGCTATGCGGATGACATGGTGATCTTGGCGCCTTCTCCGTCAGCTCTGAATCGCCTCCTGGAAGTTTGCTCGAGTTATGCTGCAGAACATAATATGCGGTATAATACGAGTAAATCCATGGTACTGATTTTCCGATACGGTCGAGGTCCTCATTTCGTCCCCAACATTATTTTAGATGGGCGTAATCTTGAAACTGTTAGGGAAGTCAAGTATCTGGGACACTTGCTGACGGAGGATCTATCTGATGACCGTGACATCGAAAGACAAAGAAGAGCCATTTGTGTAAGGGCAAATATGCTGGCTAGACGATTTTTCCACTCCAGTGTAGAGGTTAAGAGACAATTATTTATGTCCTTTTGTACTAGCCTCTATACTGGTGAATTATGGACCAGATACAAGCGGGAGACGATGAGGAAGATAAAGGTACAATACAACAACTGTTACCGTGCTCTTTTCGGGTTACCTAGGAGCTGTAGCGCGTCGCAAATGTTTGTAGAAGGGCATGTGCCTCATTTTGAAGCCATTCTCAGGATGAGAGCGGCCTCTCTACGTCTTCGTATATTTTTATCGCCTAATTGTCTTCTTGCTGCTGCATCTTCTCATTTGCATTCTTCATTGTATGTTCGATGGATGGAACTGCTACACCGACCGCCTTGAATAGACATAAAATTATTATTATTTATTATTATTAGACTTATTTATTATTATTTATTTATTATAATTATTATTATTATTATTTATTATTATTATTATTTATTATTAATATTATTTATTATCAGTAATATTTATATATTTACTTATGTATTTATTTATTTATTTTTTGTTTACTATTTTTCAATACTTTTTTTTTTTTTTTTTTTATTATCTATATATTATTTATATGGGCGTTGGGGATTGCACTATTCTCCTCATCGTCTGGAATAAAAGCTATTATTATTATTATTATTATTATTATTAACCCTCTTCATCCTATTATATGTTGTATTGACAGTTCTAACCTTCATATCAATCATCGGGAAAATTATCCCTCAGTAAGAAGGATACATACTACATACATGTGAGATTTTTTCGGATACACGATGATCTCAGCTAAAAAAATATATCTATTATATATAAATTCGCCCATTTATCTTCTGCGCCCAAATTTCCACATACACTCGTGCGAATGTGAAAATGTTTTTGTTTTGATACATGGCAAAAAAGTTTCCAACACGAATATTATCAATTAAAACATATTTCGATGGTTCTACCAAAATGATTTATTTACACAATAATATTACATTGTTCAGCAAAGTTGAAAAAAATTGTTCATCTTCTCAGTTTTTTGTATGTAAGGTTTTTGACACTGAGCGCGTCGAAAAATTGTTTACGGTCCAAGTTACAGTACCACAAGGCCACCAAATTTGGTGGTCTTTAATTGACCTGTATAACCAGCTACATATGTGTAGTTCAGTTGTTATGGGTGATGGGTTCAATCATTGGACCGGTGTTCCTGGCCAGACTTTGGATATATGTGACCCCAGGTCGATCGTTTCCTATCACAGTTTACCAATCTGATTTAATTGTTGAAACGGTTCCAAATAAATTGGCGACTTATCCTCATTTGTCACCGTTATTTGAATATAATTTAAAATTTATAAAAATAATAACAATAAAGTACATAGTGTACAAATTTGGTCATAGGTGTCAGTGGCTGACAGGGATCCCAAATCCGAATATTCGAATACTTTTTATACGGACTTATATTTTTATTTTCAATCTACAGCATATTTAGTTATATTTGATGTTACGGATAATGATTCTCTTAAAATTTAATAATATCTTGAACTTCTTAAAACTACAAATAAATTATTTAAAGCTATTAATTGATATTCGATATTCGAATATTTGGGATCCCTAGGTGTCACACCTTGGGGAAAAATCCAAATTTTTATATAAAAATAACGAATAATAAGCCGTGCTTGGCGTTGCTCGGGCATTTTTGTGTAGAACTTTTCTGATCCTAGGCTCCAACCCCTTCCAAATATTGGGTACTTATGTATTTAAAAGTATAATGTATCTTTTTTCAGTATTCATAATGTTACCCGTTTAGGCTCTAGTTTCATTTACATTCTTCCTTACTTTGAACTATCTTTATCTACTGCTTCACTTTTTATCTCTTTTTGTTATACAAAGAATCATACTTTCCTGAGTGCACTGCGCTTCGAAATTTTCGCATCCATTCTGGCAAAACTCGTTGATGGAAAACTTTGAAATTATTAAGATTAAAACTTTAAGACCATATGGCTGAAATAACTCCAACAAGAAACCGATCCAGAAAAAGCGAGTCTACTTATCTCACATTAAACTGCGGTGAAAAATGGATCTATAATATAATAGGTGAGTGCGTTGGGTACCACCACGCACTATGCAACGCAATCCTCCAGCTGATAAATGCAGGGCACGTTCACCACATTCGGACCCCAGTTTCTGGGGGTTTGCCGTTCATCTTAAGGTTTCCACTGAGGAAATGTTTATTAGAGGGCACAACCCCGTCCGGTTGGGGTCCCTTTTTGTCCAAGCACACTAACCAACTCCTGACCTTTCGCCCGTCCATACATTTCCCCGTCCAATCTTGCGGTCACGAAAAACGGCCGAGCGCAGCCTCCCAGAACGGACTGACCACCATCCATTCATATTTCATATGCATTCTAAGATATTTATTATAAACCTTTTATTATCATAATATAAAGAGTCAAATTTTGTAAATCGATTAGTATATTTAAAATGAACACTTTCGTCAAATGCATGCACTAAAGTACATATGTATCAAGATGGCATTTAACCAAAAAGTTATTTTTGATTATTTTCTCAGTACGACCGAGAGGTTATCGGGTTTCATCCTGGGCTAATCTTTAATGCTGCTGGTCAGACTTGGATATTTGTGACTCCAAGTCGATCTTTTCCTATCAGAGTTTGCCAATCTGTATCAAATTGGCAAAAACCGTCATACTCGCTATGTCACAAATATCTGAATTTGATTTATGTACAATATGTACAAATTTATGTACAGGTCTAAATCCATAGATGTCTCTATGGATTAATTAATTAATTAATTAATTAATTGCTAATCTCGTGTTAAGCCTCTCGAAATACAGCGATTTATGTAATAAAAAAATGCTGCCATATTTATAATTAATATATTTATAATATATTAATTATAAATATATTAATAATATATATTTATAATTAATATAATAACCTCCCTAAAGTACTACGCAATGCTTCATGTCTCTTGTTTGCTGACGACGTTAAACTATTCTTTGCTGTTAAGGATGAGAGGCAAGCCTCTCTCCTTCAAGCTGATATTAACGCTGTTTTAGAGTTCAGTTCCAGTTTAGGGCTTGAACTGAATACTAGTAAATGTGCCATTATGGGTTATGGACGTGCGAATTCGCTCTATTGTCATGGATATTCCATTGGATCCGTATTGTTGAAGCGCGTGGAATCAATGGTCGACTTGGGTATCACTTTTGATCCTCAATTCACCTTTCACAACCACATCAAGACAATCACTGACGTTTCCTTTCGTCGACTTGGATTTGTCTTGAGATATGCTAGATTATTCTCCAACCCCTTGTCGTCTCGCTTGCTTTTCAACTCGCTTGTTAGAAGTAAGCTAGAGTATAATGCAATTGTGTGGAATCCGCATGAAGCAAACTACTCTCTTATTATAGAAAAAGTGCAAAAAGCATTTCTTCGTTTTCTTTATAAGAAAGAGTATGGGTACTACCCATATCTCTATCGTACTCCTTTCCTTTTGGGCATGCTTGGGTATAATTCCCTTGAACTTCGGAGAAACTTCTTGTTAATTCGTTTCGTTCTCCAGCTATTGCGTGGTAATACGTCATGCCCGTTGTTGCTGGAACAGTTGGGACTTTATGTCCCTAATAATTATGTGCGTGGTAGACATCATCATTTGATGGTTGTACCTGCTGCTCGCACAGTTCTTTTTCGAATGGCTCCTATTCCAAGAGCTATTCGACTTCTCAATGAAATCGTTGCTGCTGTCCCTGAATGTGATATTTTCCACCTTGGGGAGCGTAGATTGTCGGATATTATCTTAACATATTTATCTGGTAACCTGCGCTCATCATTACTTTCTTAATTTGAATGTGATGAATGAGTGGAATCTTAATCTACTCTCTTCCATTTGGGCCTCGCTGTGATTTTATTTTTTATTCATATTTTGTTTTATTTTATTTTACTTTTTCTTTCTCCTTTGTACATTTTTATATACTATTTTAATTTTTCTCAGTGTAAACAAAGAATGGGATTTATGGATTTTATTTTTAATTTTTACACTTTTGTTATTTTTTTTTTTCTCTCTGAATGATGTATTATTTTCCTTTTTACTTTTTTTTATTATTATTTTATTCTACCATGTTTTCTGCTTTTGCTTTTTTCCTTTATTTACAGTTTACTTGTTTTTATATCTTTTTCAAATGTAGGCCATTGTGGCGCATTAGGTTCTTCCTGTAATGCCACAATGGTCCAAAACTATTAAATAAATAAATATATGTATCTTACAGTGTTCTCATACTAGCAGTAAAATTTACTTCTGATACTTTTACATATTAATCTTCTTCTACCTCCAATAAACGTTTTTCGACATCTTGTGTATATGTATATATTTTTATTTTTCTCATCTCTGTGTATTTGGGTATCTCTGTATTTTTACATACCTCCTTTATTCTCTGTATTCGACCATACCATTGTGGTGTATTGGGATTCCTGTAATGCTACAATGGTCCAAACTTAAATTAATATAAATGTTTGCACTAACACTAAACTTTGAGAATAATATTAAAACTTATAAGAAAAATAATGTCATTAGAGTAGACCTACATGTACTATGTAAGATGTATTATGAACAATAATTAATTGTATAGGAAGGCGCATTGGGGTTTACCTGTTAGATCTTCCTGATATATATAATATTATATATCTATGTAAAATGTCACATAAAATGTTACATAGATGTCAATACATTAAGCATAATCTCTCACCACTCAAAATTTATAACGAAAGCATAATCTCTGGACTTTTTAATTGGTTTGGTTACAACAGGATATAAATATATAAATGCAAGTGAAATTCTCGCAACACATCACGTTTCGAAGATATTCAGTGTGAAATTTCTCCAAGTGGGTATATTTGAAGATGAAAGTGTTTGCTGACTAATTTCAAACTATCAATAAGTTGGAGGATATTATTCGAGTGTAAATTAAACGAATTTCAAAGATTATCCCAAGGAAAATGAGAGACAACTTGCTTAGCCTGACTTGATTTGAATCTATCTAATATATTGTACTTTGATTTTATTTATTAAGAATATACAAAATTTTAAAACAAAATGTTTAAAATAATGTCCAATTGTTTACGCCTCATAACTGGCGATACCGACATAAATTTATACATATGGTATCACACACAAAACATTCATACGTTCAAAACCATTGTTTTTAAACTAGTAGAGAGTTTGTGGATTCTAATCCAACCCAAAGGCGCTGTTGGAGTGATTTTGTGGTTATTAAAACACAGATTGATCGTCTCCTGTTAGAATTACTCAATTTTCCTAGCTTAATTTTTGATAATCTTCCTTCTCAGTTTTCCGCAAATTCGAGGTATTAGCATCTAAAATTTGTTGAATCTTATAAAAACACGCAAGGATAATACATTTGTCACAAATGTTCTGTGAATAAAATACAATGTTGATTGTCCATAGATGTGCTATTGTATTCTATATAATGTTTAAAAAAGTACAAAAATAATTCAACCATTTGTGTCGCCTTGGCGCATATTATTTGGATATGTAGTTATAAAATAAAATGAAATGTATACCAAAGGTTTGAATTTAAAAAATATACATACATACATATGTATATATACATATTTATTTTATTTATATAATGTAAAGTAATATGGTGGTTTGGTTAATTCCAAGTAACATTGCTTTGTTGTAAATAAATAACAAAAACCGTTGCGGTGTAAAGATTGCCCAAGCTTACTTTTAAGGTTAACGAAGTGTAAGAAAAAAGTTTATATCCGTGTCGGTGCGATAAAACCGTTTTATATCTTTTAATTAAACGTTATGCTTGAAATTGCTGCGTTTTATATTGTCTCAAATATATAAATATAGCAAACACACAGGATTCGAAGGAATTGGAAGGTCGCGAGCTTGATTAAAGAATAAAAATAGTTCGGCAAATGTCTAGAATTGCTGTCGTATAATGGTCTAGTGTTATAGATAGAGAACCGCTAATTCGATTGTTCTAGTATTACTTCCACACCCCAGATGAAACTTCTGCTTATCTAGCATACACCGTATATCGTTCCTGCACTGGTTTAATGCAAGCCTCATAACCGTTTGAACTTTACCGTACAAGTCAGAGTGTAGCTATGGGCTTTGGATATATGTATATGTGTAGTATGTATGTATGTTTGAAGATGGGAGTGTAAAGCAGGGGGAAACTACGATGCTGGAATTTGTATCGGGTTTTCATTGAAAAAATTATCGAATATCAAGCAGCGGAAAACTCCAGCGAGCGGAAAATTGCACGACCACAGCTATTAAAAACGAATTAGGATAATTCGTAATAAGAGAAAGTTTTTGATGGCGGCGGCATACCCGAAGTGGAATTTATTTTAAAATCAGCGAATGGGGAACGGAATAGGAATTTTTACAGCCGGGTAGGGGTCGCGGGAATAAAAACACGAATCGGTCGTAAATTTCAATAAATCGATGGCACGGAATGGGGGAGGGTGGGTCGGTCGGCTTTATTATTTCACCATCAAACTTCTCGCATTAATTTCACGGGAGTGTTTTGAGGATCACCGTTTTATTGGTCGGCTGAGAGGCAAGATCGTGTCGTCGACAATTTTATACGAAAATAAAACTCGGTCGGTAATTAACGTTGGGGGTGTGGAAAGAGCCATTTAAAGCCTTCTTTGATTGGTCGCGTGCGATTTATGCGAATTTAAATTATTTCACTCCAATCCAGAATATGCCAGGAATTAGAAATTTAATAAGCCACGAGCTTGAATATATTGGATGCAATAAGCATTTATTAATATTCAAGCTGCAGCAATGCGAATAAATTTAAATATCTCGAGTGGTTCGAGCGCTTTACATGCTTTAATGAAAAAATAATATAATCAGAAAACAGGACGAAAGAAAATTCTAATTAAAAATATTTCTATAAAAAACGTACGCAAAAGAGAAGAAAATAACAAATACGTAATGGATTTTCATAATTATGAGAATGGCATTTGGCCAAAGTCCGCACGCAACTTGGCGGATGTGGATGTGCAAAAAGGAAAAAAAAAATGCAAAAGCGATTGAATTACTATAATACGACTGTGTTTTGGGTCGTTGTTTTCGTCCTATTGAAACGTATATCATCGTGTAATACTCGAATGTAAAATGCGAGGGGAGGGAAAAATCAAAGTAATATTTCAGCCAATTTTTCCGGCGATTTTTCATCGATGAAAATCGCTCTGAAAATATTTGTGAAAAATGATGATCCTCGTCTTACGTTTCACACAAATATCGCTTACGCAAGGGAAACCAATATTATGCTCTAAATATTGGCATGCCGTAAGTTATAATACCACTCTCTATCCTCCCTCTCCCTCCTCCACTCTGTACCATATTCAATATTCGAAAAATTTTCATCATTGAATATATCGAACATGTTTTATAGAAGGGGAATGATATTTAAATGGAAAGCATTCCCTATATATTGAGTCTATAGAATAGATACACCACACCGGCTTATGTAAGTATTTCATATTGAATTCTTTTTTTTTATATTGTTTTTTTTGTCCTTTGTTGCAAATAAAAGAAAATTCAAAAGCAGCAGGTACAGACGAGCTTTCGTATTCTGATCATTCATTTTCGAAACGAATCAACCGAACGAGTTCGGAATTAAAGGCTCAAAGTGCAAAGCTTTGCTGAAGTTGCAGTCCCAGTTGTGAAGCTGAACTGCATTAGTGAACGCCACCAGGGGTGTATGCCGATGCAAAATATAAAGGAAAAAACAAACGAAAGCTTTTAATTGTGGTTTTTAACAAGTGGATTCGGACACGGCTTGTACCACTGAGTGTACAAGCAAAACGATAATCTCGTTAAGCTTCGTCGCCAAATTTCTAGTAGAAAAATGTTTACAAAAAACGAAGCATTCAAAATTTGAACGCCATGCTGTTGAAACAAAATATTAACCCGTTGGAAACAAAAATTACTTCCCAACCCGTAGATTACTACATATAGGATAGTACAGTAGTAAAGAGTGAAAGAAAATAAAAAATCAGTCAAAATGTTGCAAACGAATTTTTAACGATCACAATATTTCATTAGCCTAAATTTATTTGTTCAGTAATTTATTTTATCAGCTAAACTGTTCGTCAAAAAAATAAAATAATAAGAGATTTACAAATCGCTTGCGAACATAATACACTATTATCACTACATTTCCGTGGTGTCGCGACAAATCACTCACGGACTTTACACTTAATATAAAGCATTGTCAAAAATTTTCAATATAAAGCATTGTCAAAAAAACGAATATGGGCTATACACTCTGTTGTCGTCACTAGTACCGATACAAGTGGTATCGGTATTTGACCGAAAACAAGTTTTTGGTATTACCGGTACTTTAAACTAAATAAAAGCTTTTGAAAATCCGCAGATTTATTAAAATAATTGATTTGACTTTTACAAACGTTTGCAGTGATCATAATTTACACGTTAATTTGAACTCTATATGATTTGATACATATGTCATTGCATCGATCAAAAACTATAAACCGTAAAGTCCGTGAGTGATTTGTCGCGGAACCCATTTTCGTAAAATTACTGATCATTTAAATTGCTGCCTATTTTTAACTATTAATAAAGTAAAAACATGTAGTGGAAAAGATTACTCTAGGAAATTTATCGAAGCCACACAAATATGGAAAGTAAATGTTTAAAAATTATAATTAAACATATGTATATAGGATCCGGATGTGAAGGATTCCAAGTGAAACGCAGATTAAGTCAGAACTATGTATTTATTAACACATGTCTTCGGGCTCGTTCTCCAACAAGTGACCATAACAGCACGCATCCGGTCTCTCCCATGAATACCACACACACTTTATCCCAGCTTGACCAACCATACCTACGGCTCGTTTAAAAATCATTCCTACATGTATATGTTTATATTGATGTGCGCATGAGCTTTCATCAAATACAAAATATAAAAGAAGATAATCTCTAATATAGACATATACATACGTGTATAAATACCAGCAGTATAGTCCGGTGTTTGCATTAATGCCAACCATACCAGTCGATAGAAAAATCAATATCTATTTTTTATTAAGTTTGTAATGGGTTTTTTATAACAAATTGAATTTTTTACAAATCGTCCAACCGAGATGATATAATTTATATCTTAATCGGGCCTGACCATATTCGAAATTTGATAATGGTGTTATATGAATGTTTAGATCTTTTTCAAATCTATTTAAATTGCCGTTTTGGACCCGAAATTAGTAGTTTCATTTAATTTCATCATAATACTTGGGCGCATTTTCAATATAAATTTAAAATAAAACAATAAAATATTTATAAACAACTAACTTGATTTAATTAAAGCTAGCAGTATAGCTTGGTGGTTGCGTTAATGTTAAACACCCAGAGTTAACCACCGAGGTTCCCGGGTTCAAGCCCTGGGATGACTTCGATCGAAGATAATTTATTCTGAAGTCTTTCTGTTGCTGGTCAGAATTAGATATTTGTGACTCTAAATCGATAGTTTCCTATCAGAGTTTTCCAATTTATATAATTTCATTGTTGGAAATGTTCCTGATTAATATTGGCAAAAACTATCCTACCTATTATTTGTCAACACTATTAGAATATGATTTCAAAATTAATAATCTAAAAATTGATATATGTATAAGTTTAGTACTATAGGAGTCGTTCAGGGGCAAACCCGTAATTGCATCATGTCAAAGCAAAATAATAATAAAAAAAAAAGAATAATTGCTTGTCCACTGCAAATACATAATTTCCAGTTTAGAGCCACAAAATCAATACTCGTAAAAATTAATAATATCTTATAAACATACTTTAGCTTTGATTGCAGACCATAATTTCTTATAAAAAGTAAAGTTTTTATTTATTTTTCCAACTCCCATCCGCCGGAATAATTCCGGAAAATTCGGTTATAACATATACATATACATATGTATTATATAACATTCAAACACATAAACATTTTTATAGCAATAGCACAATCAGTGTATTTATGTGAAGTTATACCCAGCTTCACTTTATGTATGTATAAAACTATATTGCATAAATCATCTTGAAAAAGGAAATAAAATAAATAAATATATATATATATATATATATATATATATATATATATATATATATATATATATATATATATATTTTTTTTTTTTTTTCTTTAATATTAAACCTTTATTATTATATAGAGTATACATATATAATATACGTATGTATACAGTATATATATATATATATATATATATATATATATATATATATATATATATATATATATATATATATATATATATATATATATGTATATATATATATATATATATATATATATATATATATATATATATATATATATATATATATATATATATACTGTATACATACGTATATTATATATGTATACTCTATATAATAATAAAGGTTTAATATTAAAGAAAAAACTATGCATCAATAGTATAATATAAGCCGCACATCAACCGGGTATAAGCCACACAATTAACTTAATGAAGAACAAACTTAGTCAAATATTTGTCGGACACAAGTAAATTTAACTTTCATCTTCCTCTCGTCGAGAAGTAATTCAGTATCCAAGCGCCTGAGAAAATGTTAATTTATAATGAACCACGTGAAACGTTTTATATAACACACAAACCTTCACAAACATGTATTTAAATATACATCGACATAGGGATATCTACTTTCTGTATTCATATTATATATAAAGATTCATATGTATATATATATATATATATATATATATATATATATATATATATATATATATATATATACATATATATATATACTATAGTGTCTGCGATGCAGTCACAGAGTGTACCGCCTTTTCCCTGTACAGAGCTTATTTTGCAGGCAGCTTTCATAATGTGAATGGCTCCAAAGTGCATCTAGAATTTATATATGACGAGGGTAGTCCATTCATGAACACAGTTCCAAACAGTTGCGTTTGACTAAACTTTCCAAAGCGTTGAACAGCCGTACCAGATTTCGCAAAACACATCCAATTCATACAATCGGATATGTATGACAAGTTTAGATACTGTATAGGGTGCATAAGAGGTCAGCTGGTGTGATGTATGTCGTGTCAGTTCCAAGATGAAGCCATTTTATACCGGATCTGATGCGCTTAAAAAGCTTTCAGGATGGCTGAAAGCTTTTTAATGGGACACGTCCAACTCTGACACAATATAAAATAAGCGATTAATACAGTCACGCGTTGCGAAGATATTTTTTTTTGCATACGTTATGTATAATTGACATTGAATAATTCACATTTTGTATTGATAGATGCATATGTGTATATGTATTCGATTTCTTTTATCAACTGTATCTAATCCTTTTATCTCGGGGATGCAATCTGTAACGGGAGTATTAAAAGGTCGCGAAAAAGGAGAGAAAAAGAATATCGGAAAATCTCCTTGAGAGCTTTCCAATTAATAGCCGGGTTTCTTGGCGGCAATATGCACTAAGAGGAAATATCCGAGGCCTTTCCTTGTTGTGGGAAAAACTGCCGGAAAGCTTATACCGGCCAACTGTAATTAATAGCGTCTAATGATTCGTAAAGGAAAGCGTTTTCGGCGATCTCCAGGGAAAATGTAGCAAAGGGTCGTTACGATCTCACCACAATCTTATGCGAACAAAAAAAAACAAAGAAAGAAATATTTAATAAAATAGCCAAAAAAGGAGATAAAATCTTTCAAGAGATCAATCAGTAATAATATTAAAAAAATAAAACGCGCATAAGATACGCGTGTGTTTGTATATGATGTAAATATTTTGGCTCCAATTTCGCTACTGTAATACAATAAGTTTTTCCTCAGGCGTTATAATGATTTATATGTATTCTTATAAATCAGTGAGAAGACAAAAAAATAGTTTGAAAACGTTTTACCCGGCATTCGAAGTGGGATATCTCGACATGTTTGTTGATTTATAGGGCGATAGATAAGTGATATTGATTTATTACATACATTCAAATAACATATGAGTACTTTGCGTTAAAAAAAATTGAAAATTTTCACCGAAACGGTCAGATTTTCTACAGTGGGAATATGTAACGCGGATTCTACAGATTGGATAAATACATATACACATTTATGGATTACGTATCCAAACTGATTATTTGCGATACGGTCGTGTTTGCAGTATTGTGTATGACCGCTTAGAATTAACTCTGGACATGTGTCCATATGTCGCCGCTTATCGCACATTTCAATTTCAGCTTATGCAAATTTCGCGAATAATTTCATATACGTACGTATGTACGAACATACATATATAAGAACGTTCGAGATTGTGAGAGCGTAAGAGACGATTTGCATATAATGAAAAAAAATCTATTCTGCGCAAAAGGAAGATCTCTCTTTAGTATTCATTCTGTCGTGGAGAACCGTCTTAATTTTTTCCGGGAACATCTCGTGCCGACCCTAATGAGATATTTCATTTTCGAGAGCCACTCGTCAAAATTATACAGTTTTTTTACAACAACTTTTTATGAAAATAAAACTCGCCTCCGGTTTCTATGTAATACTTCAGAGAGAGAGAGTTTTGATAGGACGAAAATAGTTGAAGAGTTTCTTTTTAATATTGTGAGCACAGTAATTAATCCATAGGCCTGGATTTATTTGGTTAGAAATTTCATTCGATTTGGTTAGTAAATTATATTATTGGTCACTGACTGTTTGATTATTGTTTGTTTATCAAAAAAAGAATAAGCCGTTCATTTTTATCTATATAGTACACTATTATAATTCAACTAGTGTTTAATGATAATAGTGTACATTTAGTTTAAACAAATTTATTTCAAAGAATTGCATTAAAATAAAGTTATATGTATAATAATGTAACGTACGCCGCGGATTAAGCGAATAGAATCCCAGAGACTGTGACCGTTCAAAGATTATCTGTAACGGATATCTGTTAACGGATTAACTAAATGCATACCATGCGACTGGTATAAGTGGGTTTTAAGGATTAGCGACAAGCTAAGTGCATGAAACAATGATTGCACTTCTCATACCGTGGGAATACATATCCGAATACGTGACTATACAGTAGGTAAACAGATTAGACGTCCTGAGAGATCTACCCCTTATAAGGCGGTACGTAGGCGATATCAGGTCATTCTGGACGGAGCAGTGACAGTGTGTGTAACTCCTTAATCATCAATAAATGCTGTGAAACGACTGTTGGCCTTTTACTTGGATCCTCCACCCACCCCTACGCAACAATAATAATAAAAAACAACAACAATTTTCTGAATTTTTGGAACTGAAATCGGAATTGGGAAACGGTATTGAAATCGGAATCGGGAATCGGATCTCAATTCGTAATCAGGAACCCGAACTGATATAGGAATTGGAAATCAAAACTGAAATAAGATTTGAAAACCGGAACTAAAATCGGAATCCGGATTCGGAATTGAAATAGAAATCGGGCATTGGGAACTTAAATAGAAATCAGAAACCGGAACTGTAATAAGAGTCCAGAGCCGGAACGTAACGGAATCAGAATCGAAATCGGATTTTGAACCTGAACTGGAACCGAAACTGGAACCAGAACCGGAATCGGAATCGATGTCGAAATTAACATAATAGATCTTGATAATTCTTAAATTTGTTATTTTGAAATCTCCATACTTGTCGATACACTCGCACATGCATACATACATCCCGTTCGTTTATATATATATATATATATATATATATATATATATATATATATATATATATATATATATATATATATATATATATATATATATATATATATATTTAAAAACCGTTTAGATTGTAAATTAATTACTAATTGAGTCAAATGAATTTACAATTATCATTATCATTTAAACGTTATATATTTGATAGTAATTGATTTATTATTAGTAATTAAATTTTCAATTATTGAATATACCAGTGGCGTGCCTTGGAAATCCCCCCAGTTTTATCGCACAGCCTCACTTATATGTGCGCGAGTAGGGTATAAGGGGACTCGGTATGACGTTACCTAGTTCCCTTATATCTTGCTCGCCCACAGGTAAGTAAGGGTGTGCGATTAAACCGGGTGGAATACCACGGCACGCCACTGGTATATTCAATAATTGATAATTACTAACAATAAGGAAATAACTATCAAAAACATTGTGAACATAAATTTTAATTGCATTTGAATGAAATATCAAGACGTCGGAATCTAAAAGAATTGTATTCATTAAAATTTCCCGGGAGAGAAAAATTTTTTAATTTTATTTCTTAATTAGTATGGCGGATGCAAAACAGCTTTCCCCAAAAAAAATATTAAAAACGAATGCGGCGACGTCTAGTTATTTTGTTGGATTTTTTTAATATAAAAATATACATGTAGAAGAAAAAAAAACGTTTGAAAGACGGTTTAAAAATTCTTTGCCTTTGTGGGGTCACGTTGACCGGCATAGGGATTTTCTTTTTTCTTTCCTTTTTTTGGTTTCACGAGACAAATGGATGGTAAGTCAGAAACAAGCGTCTGAGAAGGAAAACTTCGTCACCTCGGCAACTTTACTTTTGTCTGACTTAACGATTCAATTTTTCTCGTTTTTCTCACACGTAAAACTGAAAATGTAAAATAGCTTCCATTCCGAACTTTTATACGCTTTTATTGTCGAAGAAATTCTACCACCACTACGACGACGCCTAGATTATTCGTAACATGAAAATGATTGCAACACAGTTTTCTACAGATTCATTACCATACATATATATTTTAATATATGCAGAAAATTATATATTCAATTAAAATTCACATTAAGAGACTAGCGTGTATTTCGCTCACATAACACAGTCGAAACTTGAGATTATTCCAGTTGATATGAAATAGAATGAAACGATGCACAGTCTCTTCCAATAAGTTTGCTTTAAATTAGATTTGGGACACGCTTGATAAATATTAGATTAGGGAATGTCGAGAAAACGTTTGAAATTAGCGGATCGCGTGCTAGGGGTTTTCACGTGTTTTCGCTGAAAGCGGAAGCGAGTGCGAGACACAAAATAAAATCTACTTTGTACGACGTGAGCATAGAATTTTAATTAGTATTACGTGTCTCAATTGTGCTTTAATATAATGAATGCAAAATATTTCGACTCGCTTGAATATAAACGAGCTGTTTAGAAGAAGAGTGAGCCGAGGGGTGGGTGTTTCAGGATGTGTGCTTTCAAAGCTCTCTTGCCACGATACGTGCGAAAACTCAATCCCCGTACGATGATATTCCGGATGATTCAACACCGAAACAAGTACCGCTAATTACGAGACTGCGACCATAATTAATTAATTTCATCCAATTTTCCCGGGAAAGCGTGCCACAAATTTTCATCGCCGCCGACAAACGTATCGGAATTTTATACATAGAATATGCATGTGTGTAAAAATGATATACGCAGTGTGAATTGGATGTGTTCGGAGCCCGTGGGACGTGTCACAAGCCGAAGTTTGTATGATAAAACCACATTTTAAGTCACTTCTCATGGTACTCGCGAGACCAAGACCAAGTACCCATTTGTGGTCTCTCAAATGTCTACGCAAACCGCCATACAAGCCACCGCGCGATGAATTCGGTTACATTTTAATAATTAATGTACTCGCGTATATTTCAAACATACACAAACACACACACGTATACCGATTTTCAAAGGGTGGGTAATTTGTTTGTGTGCACAAATAACAGGCATGACATATTGGTGCGCCACATTGATGGGTATTCGCCAATCAAAATTTAAACTGACATTCCGTACAATTGAGCCCAAAACACGAGTTTATCTACCGGTGAATAATGGAGCAAATAGCAGTGGGTATCTGCAGGGTGAGGGTTCAAAAGGGGATGGTCCGGCTATATGAGTAACCTTCGTTACCTGTCGAAGGTGCCAAGACGTCAGCTTAAAATCTTGTTATCAAATTAGACGCGTTAAACTTACACCCGAAACTTGTGCCCGCGACAGAGCAAACGAACTTTCTAGTTTAATGAATCGTGTAAACGCGAACGAAACTAACAAGCCCAATATTGACTTTCACCTTAAACGGTACCCAGACTAGAGACAAGCGGGATGGAAGCCCCTTTCAGTCCCTATCTAAAATATTGTCCATATTAAATATATCTACATATATATAATTATTGGATTTTGATATAGAGAAACAATTTAAATGATTTTATATAAGACTCTTAAGTCTTTAAAAAATTTAAGACTCTTAGTCTTGAAATGGTGATTATAGAAATTTTATTTAAGCCTTTGTGTGCTGACGTCTTTTCCGTTGAAAGCCTTCCACGCTGAAAATTTCACCAACATTTCCAACTAGAATTATTTAGAAATCTAATAGAAAGCAGGTATAAAAATTGCAGCTAATCCAAAAAACTCTAGATCACTACCGCCGAGGATTTCAAGTTTTGTAAAAGTGTGTTTAGACTTTCTAATATATCTTGCAAACAATATAAAATAAACAGAAGAAGTCTATTAATGTATATATTTTTCCAAAACTAGTTCCATCTTCTTCATGGTTGTTAAATGTAATGTTCACAATCTATGTAAATGCCAAGCCATAATCTAAAATACTCAGCAGTTAGGGATATCCATCGAGATACTCTGCTATAGTTATAAATTTCAAAATTCTGGTGTAAACTACAAACGTTGAAAAATGAATGACACGGATTACACGACTCATGTTCAATGCATTTTTTTAAATGCTACCTGGAAAGGCTTAGCGGGTAGTATTCTTGTTTACTTTGAACATGCTCAAAATACGACATTTATCGGCGTTTTTAAGGCCCATGAACTTGTTGGCACAACGCCGATCGACGTTGGTCAGCATTCAAAGGGTTAAGATATATGTATTGTAGAGTTGATGTGTAGAGGGGTTTCCAATATCGGAGTTAAATATGCAGCAGTGTGGTAGAGGTAGTTTATTGTTCAAATGGTAGTTTAATTGGTAGTTTATTGTAGCCCCTAATAAAGCACTATCAACACAGAGACATCATTAGTCGATGGATCGCGAGACCTTATTGGCTGATGCATGCAGCTTGTTCATACTTTGAGCCTTAAATCTAGTCGATGCCGAGATCGTGACCTCCGTAAAAGAGATGTGACAAATGTCAATGACACCATCCAGTGAATTTAAGAAACGGAGGCCACGAGGAATGGGAGAATTGCTATAAGCCACAGTTCTAGCCAGATGAGTATGAAAAAGGGGACAATGGCGGGTCCATATCAAACCCTCCGGAGCATGAAGGCCCAACTCGATAGACGGACAGGAGATAAAACTTATAAATATGGAAAACAAGAACTTGATGAGGGCAACACTCCTTCTGTGTTCAAGAGAAGTGTAGCCAACCATACCAATGACGAATCGTGAAGGAAATAAATATGGGTAAATCCCATATTGCTCCTTACAAAGCAGCCGATGAAAGCGTCTTTGGATAAGTTTGAGTTTGATAGATATACATATGTTTGTATGTATAATATATACAAATATTTTTCATCAATAATTTCTCCTTTGATGTATTTATATAAAACAGAGTTTCGACTTTCATGTATTACAATAGCCTCTTTCCCGCGTATTAGGCATAATCTGACAATGTTACGTGTTTTTTTTTCTTCTTGAAATTTCATGTTAACGAAAATATATTTATAAACAAAATCCGACATGTTTGCTTTTATGCTTATGCGATATGCTTTCTTTTGAAGAACATCGAAAAAAAATCTAAAAATTGTATGTTGAATCGACTTATGTACATATGTACATAAGTAAGGTCTTCAAAGATCCCTAATTCGATTTTCGTTAGAATGAGCTCACTACAACGATTAACGGCAACATGACGAAACCTTTTCCAGACCCAGGACGGACTTGTAAAAACCGAACCCTTTGTTTTTGCCAATGGGGATTTTGACCTTTAGAAAGCAAGCGAAATTGTTGGCATTTCGCCGTTTTTATTTTCCGGTTTCTTTACTAACTGACCTATGAAAAACTTTATTTATGCCGAATAGATGTCCCTAGATACGGATCAATGTCTAATCGTTACACTGTAATTCAATTATATAAATTAAAAATAACTAGTGAATTAATTGTAAAATGGAAATATTTGAATATAAATATTCTCTTGATATTATCATTTCATATAAAACAATACAACCAGAAAAGACAGAATCCAAAAATAGATTCATATTGATTATTTTCACAGACGGTTGACTTTCGCACAACGTATAATATTATATTGTATATCAAATATTCCGTATTGTTAATTACAACTTTTGCCAAGATCAAAAGCGAGCTGGAGAATTAATATTTGCACGAATATGATTTACAGAATATTAGTGGGAGATATTCTCTAAATTACTATACATATAATATGACTGGTAAGTAAAATTGAAGACGTACATATGTACATAATATGTACAACATATTATGTAGCTCTCATAACAAGGGTTACGCATACTGTGGACAAAGGATAACTTGATAATAATACATACATAATAACCGAGTTAAATTCTTAAATGTTGATATAGTGACAGTGAAAAAATATTTAGACACACGCTTGGGCTTTGATTTTGTCATAAAACTATATAAAAGTAATAGTAATAGTAATAATAATATTGTGTTAACCCTTTCCAGTCGTATGTCGAGCTGGGCCCGACATGTTTCTGCAAGCTCTGTACACGAACTTCAAATCCATTTTTAAGATAAACCATAAATAAAAACTATATTTTTTTAGTATTCCAAATCAACAGATTAATCTTTGAAAACAGTTACATTTGTGTTTTAGATTTTTTAAAGATCCAGTGTTTCTTATGCCTGCATTTTCGAAAAGTGATATTTTTATTTAAAAAAAAAAAAAAACTATTTGACAACTAAGATTTGATTTTCCTGGAATTATACTCAAACTGTCTTAATGTAACTAAATAAACAATTTTGAGTAGGTGATTCTCAAACTTTTTTCGTTCAAAAAATACTGTTATAAATATGTAAATACCTATACATTAATAATTACGAGACGACAAGTGTCAGTGTATTTACCTTTAATGGAGAACGCAAATCTTAAAATATTTTATCGAATTGATAAAACTGAAATTAAACGCAATGATCTGAAATTATGATAAATTTAAGAGGAAAGGAGAAATGATGCTTCTAAAAAGTGGGTAGATTTGAAAAAAAAAACACGTAGGAAATTTTGTTTTATCATATTGTGGAAGATACATGTTTTAACGTCTTATAATTATTTTATGTGAAAAGGTGTTAATAATATTATATTTTCGAAATTTATTATTCATTTTTGGATAATGTAAAATCATAAAATTAATTCCGAGCTGTCAAAACTCAAACTTGAAATTAATTCCGAGCGGAAAGGGTTAATACGTTATTTGTGAGGCTTTCCAGAACTAGTCGCCTTCAAACACGAAAATATAGAAGTGGAATAGTTCAATGACGACGGTACTTAAAACTTTTGACAAGAATGAAGTACGGAAGAACTTTTTTTTGCTCGTGATAAGTGGATAAATCCACTAAGTGGGACCTTCATAGTGACACTTTCTTTTTGTAACGAATGCTATCTATCGTCAAACTCTGTAGCGTTTACGGATTAAAAAACTCTTTTTCCGAACTTCCCGGTCTTGGGAGAGACCTGCGTTTAAATTTTCCATTCATTTCGAAGTACATACAGCGATTTGTGATGAGATGCGCAACACAGGCGAGCATTCAAAATTGAAAACACCGCATCCCATCTGGTAAAGGTAGAATATTCAATGACCCAAAAGTGCTATAAATCGTAAGCTTGTTCAACACCGATACATTGTCGGCGAGTTTTCAAAACGAACTACGAACAAGATTTCATACGCTCATAAAACTGCTTATTGTACTCGCGCACAAGGAACCGCTCTTCGGCAAAAGAGACACCAACGTTTTCATCTTTACTTTTATGGCATTGTTTAGAAAATGAAGTTTGTCTGGAGAGCATCTCCATCGTCGTCAGAAGTTTTCGTCCACGAGAGTGAGCATCTCTAGATACATGTAAGCTAGTGGGGCATAATATGCGGCCCGCGGGCCGCATATAGACGGATACGAAATTTATTCCGGCACGTGGACTAAAATAGATATTGTCAATATTGTGTTGAAAGTTTATATATAAAATCTCAAATCCACAAAATTCGAAAAAAAAAACTTACACGACGCATATTTGTCTTCCATTTCCTATAACACTGTTCAACAAATGACGACTTTTTATTTTTTGGTTCAAAGACGAGATATAAACTTTTCTTATAGATCTATGCCCAGTGAACACGAATCTCGTTATAAAAAATGTTTATTGCCTCGAAATCCGGAGATATATGTGTTTTTTAAATCGCGCGATTTTTCTATATCTTGGTGTTGTTCGGTCGATGTCTCAAAATCTGTCAATTTTCTGTTCAAAATGAATATTGGAATCTATATTCGGGTATTTTGTCTTTCATTTGTAGTAATTTTTAGCTTTAAAATCTTTCTAAATAGTCGTCCAGTTCAAATCAAAAGTCAAAAGTTCACTTGGGATTTTTTCTTACTGTTAATACTATTTTATATTGAGTTCTTTCCATTGAAACATGTTTATTGAGATAGTGTTCTGGCCACACTATGTTTTTTTTTGTTTAAAAGGGTTAATTGGAAGTGTGCTGAATTTTAAATCGGTAAAATTGCGAGCAAAAAGCTCGTACTAGTATTTACTCGAATTTACACGAATCTGAATTGAAATAATAGGGATAATATATTAAATTATGAGAATTAAATCAAATTCCACTTAGAAAAATCATATTTCAACTAATCTTGTGGATTAATAACAAAAATTCGTTTATTTTATCGAAGTAAGCCAGATATCAAAATAGGACCAAGCGTATAAACTTAAATTAAAAAAAACATTTATTTTTATTTTATATTAATTCAGTTATTCAAAATTCCATCGTGTTATTCAAATATGACTTAAAATGAAAAAGTAACTGTTAAAACTGTTCAATCATGTAACTTGTGAAGTTAAGTATGGGCGGCGAGTAGGCACAATGATTGTCAACAGTCATCACTAGAGATCGGAATCTGAAGGGGTCGGAAACCGCCTATTGTTCAATTGTTGTAAATGCTTTGTAAAAAAGGTTCGGCAAACCTTAAACAATGCATTTACAATCTTTGAACAATAAACAGCCCCTTCAGATTCCGGGCTCTAGTCATCACGTCAATCTGACAGTTGATTCCGATGAAATTTTGATAAGTTCGTTAATGATTACATTCATCGAGCTTTACGTCGGAGATTTATTTCTTAATTAATTACTTATTTGCGTATTTCTTAATCAAATTAGAGCTAATCTCTGGAAGTTGTTAAAATATCAAACCGATCGGAAGAGTGGAAGTGTTACATACACACAGTCAGTGAAACTAATAAAAAACTTGTAAAAGTTATTGTACTCTGCAACAGGCGAACAATTGAAAATTCGGACCGGCTTTTTTATTATTTTTCTCATATATGCTAGCGACATGATAGGTCACCCTAAATCAACGCTATGGCCAATTGTAAAAATGTATTAACATACCTAAACACATTTTATAATGTATACTGATTTAGGCAGGGAGGTGTGTTGAATAGAATTCTTGCATATGGGAACACGCTTGTGCTTGGAAGACGTTTCTTATTTGCTCAGTATACAAGTATTATTGTACGGCAAGGAATTTAGTTGCCCGACTTTGAAGGAGTGGATTGGCTGAACTTCAAAGGTTCACTGGCATCTGGAGCTGGAGCGATTGTTTTTTTTTTATAATTTAGTTCGATACACAGCTGTGTGTTGATGTTAGTGCTAGGGGTCGTTCGCTTTACAGCTGCGTAATGATGTCATTCTTGTATGTACGTTCGCGCGTTATCGTTTGGACTTTATTCACTGTGCAGTCTGAGATCATTGTGTCTAGCAGGACACAGTCGATGTGTTTTAAATAACCATCTAGATGTACTTGTAATTTTTTAATTCCGGCCGGGATTTGAATTCACGACCACTAATTACTCACCGTGGTATAAAAAGGTCGTGCACTACTGATATGAACGACGTCTAAACTGCCAACGTGAAACTTTTCACACGTGCACATCGGTGCAGCGATGTCGGGTGCATGAGAAAATGAGCCGGGGGGGGGGGGGGGGGGGGGCTAGCGAGGGGGCGTAAAGTGCACAAAAGCTCGCAAAGTTGCGAATTTGTATGGGCGAAAAGTCGCCGACCTTCGAATACAGTCAAATCCGCAGTGTTCAGCTGCCGGCTCATGTATTATATTCAGGTTAACCGTCGAACACCGTCTCTCGGTGCGAGTGGGGGGGGGGGGGGATGGGCGTGTAGGGGTTAAATGGCACGGAAACCGAGAGCACTGATGATGCTTACGATGCTTTACTGCTCTCTGGACCCGTCCGTTCGACAGCGCCAAGTAGATGTAACGACTTGACCGAACAAACGCAATAAAAATTTTGCGTGGACAACAGAAGACCCTACATAACGTTTATGTCTCCATAACGTAATGGATAGACATGTGTCGCATTAATAAAAGAGTGTGTGATACGCGACGTCGAACGAATCCTCTTCGAATTGAATCACGTGACGTGAAATGTATCGAACATTTTCCCCAAGCACGTATGTAAATGATGAATGATGACAGTCGCTTATGTTAAAATTTGACGATTGAATGGTTTCGAAAATTTACATGCGTTTATTATGAATTGAATGATTTGAATTTTGAATTTGAAGCTGTACTATATGTATTTTTATTTTTTATTTTTATTTTTACATATATACCAGGAAGGCCTTACAGGAAAATCCCAATGCGCCTTCCTGGCCAATTACAAATACAAATGCAGCATTTTTTATTATAAGTCGTTGAATTGCGAGACACTGAAAAAACTCGCAAATTAACGAGACATCTATGAATTGTACATAAATTTTATTGTACATCCATCAAATTTCAAATAGTGGTGACATAGTAGGTAGGAAGGATTTTTAGCCAATTTTTTTTCCGGGAACCGTTTCAACAATGAAATCAGAGAAAATTGGCAAACTCTGATAGGAAACGATCAACCTGGAGTCACAAATCCAGGTCTGACCAACAGCATACTCTGAAAAATTCATT
This sequence comes from Arctopsyche grandis, assembly GCF_051622035.1. NCBI lineage: Eukaryota > Metazoa > Arthropoda > Insecta > Trichoptera > Hydropsychidae > Arctopsyche > Arctopsyche grandis. Next base: position 8,278,107 of record NC_135364.1, read on the forward strand.
TTCATTCAGGGATAGAACCCGGCACCTTCTTGACAGTAAGCAGAAGCTTAACGTCCGAGCTATGCTGCTGGCTTTAAATTGATAAATTGGTAAACTTCAAATCATACAATGTATGATAATTTTAATAGAGGTCTAATCTATAGGACATGAATGCGGGACCTTTTAGTCGCCAGAAACATGCACTAGGCATTAAGCTATACTATTGGTACATAAACAAATAATTCATTTTAAGTGAGTCAAAAGAAGTTGAGAACCCCTGTACCCTATGATATGCTGCTGGCTAATGTATCTATGTATCTAATATATTTTTTTGATTTTTAAATGCTTTTTATTATTACGAAATTATGTTCACAATACATCTTATATCTATTTTAATAGCTACTGATCTACTGATCATTTTCTATTTTACAATTTTAATTTAATTTGGTTAGTAATCACTGTATTATATTATTCTAATGTTAATCTAAAGCATAATAGGAAAAAGAGCTCAAAAACCTATTTACAATCCTTATAAATGTTCATAATACATCTAATACATAATATTAATTAAAGACTATCTAAAGTCGATGACCTAAAGCAGATTGTGTTTAGGTAATCTGTGTTTATACCTGAAGGGTATAGACATTTTGTTGTAACACCGAGACTCTTCACAAGTGTGTTAGTATGGTTATTAGTGATTCTTTCATAGAATCTACTGGTTAGTTTGTTAGTAATGCAGTTTTTTCAGGTTAGTATATATGGGTGTATTATAAATTACTTTAAGGGATTTATTTTGTATTACTTGGAGCTTGGAAAGGTTAGTATTCGAGGCGTTATTCCATACAGGTGAAGCATAGGTTAATAATGGTAATATGAGCGCGCGATATAATTTTATTTTATTTAGCGTTGATAAAGAACTATGGCGATTAAATATTGGATATATTGAAGATATACCCCGCATCGCCTTGCATTTCGCTGCCTCAATGTGAGGTGCCCATCTCATTCTTTTATCAAACGTTACTCCTAAATATTTTATTACTGACTGCCATTTCAGACTTTCTCCAGAGGGGATTTTCAGATCTGAACTTGGCTTGTGTTTTCTAACACTAAAGAATATGGCGTCTGTTTTGGTTTGATTAATTCGAATTTTCCACTTAGTGAAGTGTTCAGTCATTGTTTTAATTGCAAATTCAAGATTTTTAAGAATAGTGTCTGGTTTTTTGCTACTTGTGAAGCAAGCTGTATCATCTGCATATAGGGCTATGTGACAGTTTTTTGGAATAGGTATGTCATTTATATATATGGAGAACAAGAGTGGGCCAAGCAAGCTCCCCTGCGGAACGCCAGCTGCGATAATTTTTGGAGACGATAATTCGTTATTTACGCTAACCACTAGCTTTCTACGAGTTAAGTACGATTTGATGATGAGAATTAGGTAGTTTGGTATTTTGTTAATAAGGAGCTTATGAATGAGTCCATCGTGCCAAACCGTGTCGAAGGCCTTTTCTATGTCGAGACATACCATTCCGGTACTTCTCTTCATATTAAAGTTCCTCGTCACGTGTTCAGTTAGTCTTGTTAGTTGTTGGGTCGTGGAATGTCCAGTGCGAAATCCAAATTGTTCATTTATTAATTTCTTATTTACGACTTTAAGTAAACGTGTGTAGATTATTTTTTCCAGAATTTTTGAAAGCGTGCAAAGTAAGCTAATGGGTCGATAATTGGCCGGGTTTTTTTTGTTGTTTGATTATGATGTTATCTATTGAATCTCGCCCAGGTGCCTTTTTATTTTTTAAATTACGTATTATATTTTGGATTTCACACGGATGCACCAATTTTATATTTTTAGTACTGTTAGTGGGAGTTTTTGTGATGATTTTAATGGACCGGTTGACTTTATTATGCGTTGGTATGTGATTGTAATGTTGTGTGAGTGTGTGATGTTTTTGGAAGGATTTTGATAATAGTTCTGCTTTGTCGCAATCACGCGTCACTGAGATTCCTGCATCATCTAATGGAGGAATCGAGTTTTTTGTCCTGCGAATCGCTTTAGCTAATTTCCATAGAGAGCCATCAACTGAGCTCAATTTTTCTAATTTTTTAGACCAAGCTTCATTTTTGATTTCTTTGATTCTAATTTTAATTTGATATGTGAGCTTATTAATTAATGTTTTCAATGCTGGATTTTTTGATGTTTGCCAAATTTTACGGAGTTTATTTTTACTTTTAATTAGATTTGCGACAAAGTCAGTTATCTCTAATTTGTGTTCAATGTATTGTGTTTTAGGTATGTGAAGGTGTTTGGATCGAGTTATTGATTCCGTTAGGTGTATTATGGAGCTGTCGATTTCGGTTTTGTTTGTGAGTGTGGTAGAAGTTAGAATGGTTTGGTCATTTATGTACGACTTGAACTCTCGCCAGTTAGCTCTCCCGTAATCCCAACTATGCTTGATGATTTCCTCGGGTTTCCCGTCGATTGAGAAGATTATCGGGAGATGATCAGACGACAGGGTTTGAAGGGCATTTGGTGTCGATATTTTTGGGCAGTTCTTGACGAGGACAAGATCTAGTGTGGATGGTTGTGAGTTATTTGTGGGATAGTGTGTGTATGTATCCGGATGAAGTAAGATTGTATCTGTTAGTTGAATGTATTTAAAAAGAGTTGTGCCTTGTTGGTCAGTGTTTACGCAACTCCATAACGGATGTTTGGCATTAAAGTCACCAGCTACCACTACCGAACTACCAATGTTAAATATTTTGTTAAGATCAGATGCCAATAATCGTTTTTGGGGAGGATTGTAAGCGGATGCTACTATGTGACGGGTGTTGTTAATTGTTAGTTCGATGGCGGTTAGTTCTAAATTTTTTAGAGGCGGGGTTATTACGCGACAATGTTTAATTGACGATTTTATAAAAATGGCAACTCCCCCTCCATGCTGTTCTCGGTCTTCGCGATAGCAGTTAAAGTTAGGTAGATTAATACGGATATGAGGTTTTAAGAAGGTCTCGGAGATTAAAACTATGTCAACACAGTACTCACCGATCGCCGACTCTAGTTCGTCAATCTTATTCTTAAGTCCACGAGCATTCCAAGCTAGAATGTTCAGTCGCCTCCCGTTAATCAAAGACATCGAGATATTCGACAAGCATGAGTGCCAGCTCTAGTTTGTCGGTGCAACCGCTGGCCTTGGCACGAATCTCCTGGAGGATCTTCAACATCTTCGTCATAGACGCCATGGAAGTTAGGTCTGTTGTTGGTTGAATGTTGGGATTGGTTGGTTGGTGGGGTTTTTTAGGGATATTTGGGATATTTGGTGATATCTAATATATAATTTGGAAAGAGACTTTGCATATATGTATGTACACTAGTGAATATCCCGATATATATACTCTCATAGATAGTTTTCAATTATTTATTTGTAATAATTTAACAATTGTAACAATTCTTAAAGTTAACGTTAACAAAATGTAATATTTTCCGATTATACACAAACGGTCATTGACCTCGTAACGTTGAATATTATTATTACACATAACAAATTACGTGCATATACATATGATGTGTATTTACAACACGTATTCTGGGCGAGGATATGGCGTGCGGCGCGGGCTTGTGAGAACATTCGTTTGGATCGGAGGGTCCGAGGTTCGATTCCCGGCGCCCGCGGTGAATGAAATTAATTTTTTTCTCGAATATCGTCAAAATATAAATAATTTAAATTTAAATTTAAATTTAATTAAAAATAAATCCTTAAAAAAATGGTTCAAAACCTCGCTAAATGAAATTATTAAAATTACGTATTTTTATATGGCGAGAAGGAATATTTCAATTAATGTTTAAAAAAAAAGGCGAAATGAAGAATTGGATTTGGCGTGATGCACGTGACCATTAGCTCAATTTAGACCCATATTCAGGCTATTTGGGGTGATCGGTTCGAGTCGCGACAAAGTCGTCTCGTCGAAAAATGAATTTATCGATTTTCATCGATTCGTTTATTATGTTCGGTGAGAGTTAGGACACACACACACACACACACCCACACACACACACACACAGATTACCGTCTTTATATATATGATGACTAGTGAATAGCCCGATGAAACATCATCGCATGGGTATAAAATTATTATATACTCTTATAAAACTAAAAAAAAAAAAAAAAAATAAAAATAAAAATCCGGAACCGGAACCGTTATTTTCGTAGACTCTCATAGATAGTTTTCAATTCTTTATTTGTAATAATCTTCGATTCTTAAAAATACGCAGACTCCCATGGAGAGTTTTCAATTATTTATTTAAAGACTTCCTATTTTTTTCTATTATTATTAGCTATCGCCCCGAGCGATACTGCAAATCGAAATCGATTCACTCGATCCATGACACCCGACTTCTCCCGACAACTACCGAAGATATGACTCCGTTTTGATTGGTTGTCCATACGTTCTGTACGATTATTGAATATTAACGTTATTTAGAGCAGCCTTTATATCCGTATCATGGTGTACTGGTCAGTGTATATTGATCTGGGCGCGATGGGGGTAGGTTCGAGTCGGCGTCCTGGAATTGATTTTATTTTTTCAAATATCGCTAAAATATAAATTAATTTCAATTTCAATAATTTCAATTAAAAATATATTTAATTGTTTTATATGAAAAGAAAAAAAAAAAATGGTTCAAAACTTCGATAAATGAAATTATTAAAATTACGTATTTTTATATGGCGAGAAGGAATATTTCAATTAATGTTTAAAAAAAAAAAAAAAAAAAGGCGAAATGAAAAAAAAAAATTGGATTTGGCACGATGTCAGAGACCATTAGCTCATTTAGACCCATATTCAGGCTATTTGGGGTGATCGGTTCGAGTCGCGACAAAGTCGTCTCGTCGAAAAATGAATTAATCGATTTTTATCGATTCGTTTATTATGTTCGGTGAGAGTTAGGACACACACACACACACACACCCACACACACACACACACAGATTACCGTCTTTATATATATGATGACTAGTGAATAGCCCGATGAAACATCATCGCATGGGTATAAAATTATTATATACTCTTATAAAACTAAAAAAAAAAAAAAAAAAAAAAAAAAAAAATCCGGAACCGGAACCGTTATTTTCGTAGACTCTCATAGATAGTTTTCAATTCTTTATTTGTAATAATCTTCGATTCTTAAAAATACGCAGACTCCCATATATATATATATATATATATATATATATATATATATATATATATATATATATATATATATATATATATATATATATGATTTGGCCTCATAAGCTGGTCAAAAATCTAAAATTCAAATTTCCACAAATTGACTTTATGTTGGGGTCCCAAAGCAGGTAGATAAATTTGACGTTACACTGTTGAGTCCTTACCTGGGTTAAACTCACTAGCCAAATGAAGTCGCAGTCGAATCCTATCACTTGTGTGATAACCTTGTTTTTGCTCGCGGCATTTTGTTATTAAACAATATACCTTATCATTATTTTTATGCTAAAAGTATTTTTTGTGAAAGATCAAGGTATGTAAATTAGATTAAACTAAGTTTCGTTCATTTGAAAATTTTATTTTACATGTTTCGACCTGTCAGCAAACCCTACTATTTTCACTTAGGTTTTCTTTACTTTTTTGTACAAATTGATGTTTTTAAACTCATTGTGCTTATTGTAGCCGAATTAAATTCATGTGATATGAAACTTTAGGATGTCTGCTTTTATTCTAGTAAAACAAAGTTTGCCCGAATATGCACATTAAAAAAATAATCAATAATAATTAAGCGTATTTGGGAACTCCAATTTTTTACCTATTTTCATTCTTTGATTTATATTCAAACTTCTGAGGATTCTGTCATGTCTATTAAACAAAAACATCTGCATGATTTAATAAGAGGAAGCACTGAAAGGTTTTTTATTCAAAAAAATCAAAGATTAAGAAGAAAAAAAACTAGTAAATGTCCTGCGAAACTTGAAAAATTTCGAAAAATTACCAAATATTTAAAGATTGTTTACAATCGTCAATAGGTCGCATGTAATAGTATAGAAAGCTTTTTTCTTGTTAAAAAACGTAAAAGAATATTTTTGTCCAGGTTTTCAGGCCAAATACCCCTCTAGTTTGTCGGGCAAACCTTGCAAGATGGCAAAGTTTCAAAACGATCGAAAGAGTGTAGGAAGTTTATCAGACTAACTGATATCAAATGATATATAGCTTATCAGTTAAACTGACGAAGTTAAACTAATAAAAACCTTGTAAAAGCATATGTATGTATTGCTTACATAAATCAAAAAATCTAAATTCGTGAGAGAGGGAGGAAGGGGATACCGATTTAGTTAGAACCGTCACAACAATTCAGTTAGATAAATTGTAAAACTCCAATAGGAGACGGTCGATCTAGATAAATAAAAAATTATATAATACCAGGAGCTACATATGTACATATAGACGTACCCGTAATCATCTTTCGTAAATTTTGTTTGAATCCACGACCTCCCCACTGGTAAATAAATCAATCAATGATCACACAGCGCGTTGTTTACAACCTCGAAACCACTATTCGTCGAACAACGTACTACCACATAAAACGAGACACACATTTCGATAAAGACGTTGAGTGTTATCGATGTGACAGTTATGAACCGCGACAGATCTCGCGTGACGATAGAGCTTGCAAAATACCGGACACCCTCTCCGCCCCAATCACCACCCACCACCGCCCACTTCCCACCCACCCCGACTCGTTTTTAAGTGAAAACAAACAAAATTATTCAGATAAGGGAGCGCCGATCTGCGACATCGGCATGCGAAATAATCGCGGATAATTGCGAGCGAAGAAGTGGACCGGAAGTGGTGCTGGGGCCCCCGCTCGAGTTTCCGCATAAATAAGCGGTCTCCGGGCCAATAATTGTTGACCCCAGTGGTCAAGCAGCGCCGGCTGCGTCGGAACTGGTTAATGTCTTCCCCTTTGATCTCGACGTCGACCTCGGCCGGGCCTTATCCACCCCATTTATTTCCTCTTTTTTGATACCGTGCCAAAAGTTGGTCTTTTCTTTCGCGAAATTACCCCCCATAAAACCTGCCGTTGCGAATTTAGGTGCACGCTATATCTATACACCACGCATGTACAACCATATCTATACATTATTTTAAAGCTTCCCCCGATGGTGGCCAGTCTTAAATTTCGAGAACGACAGTGTGCACAAAGTGGCGCGTACGCAAGTAATTTTATTTTTGCAATGAAAGCCCTCGATACAGATTCATCTAGAGTGGAATTGCGGGGAATAAAATGGAACGATACGCACATATATTATTATTCACATCAGCTTTGAATACTCGGTATTTCTCATAGACGATAAACAACAGGCATGAACACCCACCCACCCACCCACACACACACACACACACACACACACACACACACACATCTATGGATTATAATACCGTTGTTATACCGAGAAATTCCTTTGAATGAAAATCACACGTGTAGAATGAAAAACAAGTATTTCAATTTTAAAAGGTGTAACAATACTGTTCACATTATCTGGTATTAGGTATTTTGTTATTCGAAAAACTACAGATATATTAGAATAATAAAGGTAAGTATTATTAAACGAGTAATTCTTATATTAACGTTATTATTCTTTTGCAGGCCTAAATAGACAGTTAAAATGCTTTTTTTTACATGATTTTTATTAATTTCACTCACTGTATATATGTACATATGTATGTGGCGCAATATTTCGCAGTTACATATGTGGCGCAATAATATTGCGCAGTTGATTTTGAACCATTTCCATTCTTACGATCGCTTTGATATTTTACCAACACACGGAGATTAACTCTAATTAATGTAAGAAAACGTCTCCGATATAACGCTAGAAGAATTTATTTATCAAAATTCCATTGGAATCGGCTGTCGGGTCGACGTAATGACAGATGCGTCTGATCAGCGCCCTTACTTAACTTCACACTTTAAGAAATATTTGAATAATCACGAGGTTTGTATCTATCTGACCTGTTATCGCAGATAGAATTTTGAATAACTGAATTAATAGAAAAATTGAAAAAAAAACAACAAATATTTTCAAATTTTTAAATTTTGAATATACTTGTTTTTGACGAATGCGTTCTATGAAAAGCCACTAAGACAAATCGTACATTTTACAAAACTACTGATATGTGTTAGTTTATTATTTTAACAAACGTTTTTTATATCTTTTTTTGTTAAATTTATTTTATTTTCGGCCAATTTATTTAACCTTCATTTTTTTTAAAATAAAACGAACGAAGAAACATCTCCCAGCGGGATTTATAATGAGTCACGGAATTTTTCATTTAAGTCTAACAAAGATAAGGAGCTTATTATATAGGTATTATATGTTAAATTTATTGCGAAAGAAATGTGTGGGATATTTTACTTGCAATTTTCCAGCCCTGCAGAACATCGAGAAAAAAATTCAATCAATAAATATGCACGTGTACAGTTTCCTCTCGATAATCTATTTATTGCGTTAGTTACCAATGCACGTGTTATTATATCCGGTTTAATTTGCAAATGAGGTTAGATCGTTTACAATCGATAGAATTCGGCTTTATCGCATGTGCAACTGCGCGCATTGTATTACCTCTCATAGTGGTTGAAAATGGAAACTAAACAGGGAATTACTGCGGATGAAACCACCAAACCGGCTCGACGTTAAACAATGCTCCAATAATTAAGTTAAAAGGCAATTTAGTTTTGACCAGAAATTATACCCAAAACCACATCGCACCAAACTGTTACTCTAATAAAAATTTTCCACAACCGACACGCGAAAAAATTTCATTACTACAATACATACATGTGTACGATAATTATCGACATAAACGAGTTACAATTTGCCACGAAGTACCTACATATTAAATTATGGGGTACAGGGGTTCTCAACTTCTTTTGACTCACTTAAAATGAATTATTTGTTTATGTACCAATAGTATAGCTTAAAGCCTAGCGCATGTTTCTGGCGACTAAAAGGTCCCGCGTTCATGTCCTATAGATTAGACCTCTATTAAAATAATGATACATTGTATGATTTGAAGTTTACCAATTTATCTGATTTAATTGTTGAAACGGTTCCTTATAAATTAGACTCTATTTGTTACCACCGTCTAAATGAATATAATTTTAAAATTTTATATATACATATACATATGTACCAAGAAGGCCTAACATTTATTTTTATTTTATTTTATTTTTATTTTATTAATTGAAAAATCAACACACAGGATGTACAGAGATAGGTATAAAAAAAACAAAAAGTAAATAAATAATATATGTAACATCCGAGTCCAATAATAGATTTTTACAAAAATGAAAAAGATAAATATAAGGAAAACAAATTAAAAAGTAAAGAATAAAGGCATGACAAAATATGTAGTACATTGCATAATTAAACTATAGTATTAAAATATTTGGAAAAGGTTATAAGATAGAATATAAGAAGAAATTGAAATTTACAAATATAAAAAACAAATGAAAAAGGTAAATACAAAATAAACAAATGAAAAGGAAAAGAATGAAAGCTATAATATGATTAAATAGCACATTACATAACTAAACTAAAGTATAAAAATAATGGAAATATTGAAAAAATAGAATAGGAGAAAAAATGAATCAATCGGTCAAGATTCTCTTGATGTTAGACCTGAATTGATGTAGGGAAATACCAAACAGATCAACCTCATTCAGCTCTCCGTTAAACATACGATAAACGCGCTGCAGATAAAAATATTTTTGGGAATTAGTATTGAAAGGATCAAGTGAAAAGAGTTAAACACCAATGCGCTTTCCTCGCCAGTTACATACATCAATAAAGCTCAAAAACCTATTTACAATCCTATGGGTTAGTATAGGACGCTGTCTCATGCACCTTTCGGCAAATTTTTATTTTATCTCTATGTCTTTGATTGGGAGTCACTGATGTGATATAATAGTACCATGTACATATATAGTACATTTAACACGTTTACGACTGCGCATACAATGAATGCGAAGCAGCAGTTTCAATTTGTGCCTAATTCGCGTTCCGCCAGTTACTACGCGCGCTAATAAAACAAACTTCAGCTAACGTCATAAGCGTGTTGAATTCAGTTTTAATAGCTAATGCTCTCTTAACTTTCAGCACGCTTAATGCGAAAGTCGTTGAAAGTTATCGAGTGCGTGAAAATTATGTACATACATATACGTAATACGCGAAAGCGCATTTATACTCTCGACGTGAGGGCATTGTTCATATCATATACACAAAAAACATACATACACAAAAGTGAACTCGGATTATATTTCCTCATTAAAGTTCGCTCAAACAATTAATAGCCATATCGGATATAGGATCGATTTCCAGGAACAAGAGCCGTGGAGTCCTATGGAATTAACACCGCACCAATTTCCACAAGTTAATTATATAAATTTCTAATAGAAGGTTCATGTATCACACCTTGTAGGTACATATGTATGTATGGAATTTGTCAAATGCACAAATGGACTGCACCAGGTAATTAGAACATACAATGTAAACCTATATGTATATACATAGTACATTATATAGGTACACTCTACATAGCAAGACGAGATAGGAAACGGAATACATCGGTGAGAAGTATGATAAGAGTAGTGGATGTAGTGGATAAAGTGAAGAGATTGAATTGGAAATGTAACTAGAGTAAAATTATGTACATGTAAAAAAAAATAGTCTGATTCGCTTAGCGATTTGGGAGATAATTGAATTCAAAAACTTAAAAAAGGGGACACCTACATATAAGTAGAGGTACCATTTCCGATCAACTTAAAATTTTGAAAAAAATTTACGTCGTGTGTATAAGAATTTCAGTAACCGATACTAAGTTTCAGTTTCATAGGAATAACAGTGCACAAAAAATCCGCAAAATACACTGACACACAGACACACATACCATACACACGCACACACACACACACACTTTTTTTTATAGATCACGAAAACGTGATCAGTGATCGATTCCAGTCAAAATCTCGAGTTCGAATTTTGGCATGATCACAAAACTTCATCTATTGTTACTACGTACATAGATAAAGTAATGAATGAATACCTGTAATTAACAATCCACTGCTAATTGTTTCTTCTACATTTAAAACTTGACCAATAGAATTCGTAAAATATGTACGTTTTCATGATATGAAAACATCGAAAATAATATTTGCGATCATATTTTTCAACTTTTCCATGCTTTAATTCTGTCATCAATTTTGCTAAGCCTTGCACTTACTGTTTTTTCTTAGAAATTATTCATTGTGGATACGATGAAGATATGAAAAAGTCACTGTACAATTGTTAAAGTTTATCCCCTACACATATTTCAACGATTTGAGCCGTTTCTTACGGTATCGACAGACTAATATTTTTTTCTAATATGAGGTGTGCAATTTATTGAAATGGGCTATCAATTGGTACGTATATATGTGGCTGAAAAAGGATTGAGATAAAATAACAATTGAGTTGTGAATAGGTATACAAATATAAAGCCTTGTTGATCGTAATGTGTAAGAAGGGCGAGCTATTAATCCCCGAGCACGTTTTTCCAGGGCCGGTTCGCATCCGTTTCCGCAAGATTGATAGATCTGTTCGCTTCGACTTAAACAAATAACATCATTTCATCGGACATCGAACTAACGGGAATATATCGCCTGTGAACTCTGTAGGTGGGGAAAACGACCCTCCTATTGGGTCAATATGGAAAATAATGATAATAGATCGTTCGAGCGATGCTTACCGTCGGAATTGGTGTTGAAATTACAATAGGTGTGACTTTGATTGCATGCACCCATTGAGAAACACTGAGTGTACATATGATTGGTTCACTTAGGTCATTTGTGGGTTGTGTGAAGATAAGCGAGATGCAAAACAACGGAAAATAAATTTGATGAGTTTTGTTTGAATTGAATCTAAAATATACATATGTATATTGGTCGGTAATGTGCTGTGTGAATCTGTTTTTTAATTTAAAACACTTTCAAATAATAATATTGAACACTATTAAAGGAATGCTATTAAATGCGGAATATTTATGTTTTCATCGTTCATAACGCAATTAATAGCTTTTCAAAATCAATTGAATGCGGTCAGTATTTGAAACTGAGTTTAATTTTATATTTACAAATACATATATGCTTTACACATTTAACAATTTTCAATTTGATTGATACATTGGACCATTGGATTAGATTTGATTGGATTTGATACATTGGACCGTAAAATCCATTTTATGAAAATTTACAATTTTCCGGAGAAAAGTCGCATTAAATACATACATACATATATAGTTAAGCTGTTTTAAATTACATAAATACATCGAATTTCAACAGGTATTACGTACTCAATATAGTAAAAATGGTTTCAAAATGATCGGAAGACTGTAGGAAAAGATACTGATTGGTTTGCGAAGTAAACCTTTGAAGAAACTTTGTAAAAAGTACAATATTTTCATATCAATAGCGTGTTTGAAACTACATACATATGTATGTACATACATATATACACGCATAATCTAATATATAATTTCGAAAGAGATTTTGTATAAACATATGTATATAAGCGGAGTGGTCACGGTTCGATTACCACCAATAGCTGTTGGACAGACCTTGATTTGTGACTCCAGGTCGATCATTTCCTTTCAGAGGTTGCCAATTTTTCTGATTTTCATTGCGACGGTTCCTGTAAATTGACATTTCCTTTCCAACCTCTCTTGAAAATCTCAAATTATTCAGCGTCTTATAGTTCTCCAATTTCTATAATAAAATGCTGCAAAAAAATTTCTCCGTAGATGTAACTGTGGATAATATTTTTCGAAATATATATTTCTTGTGGATAATAGATTCGCATTGTATTAAAGATGCTCGTTAGAACACTCGTCGCTTTGGAGTGATCTGTAAAGGCGAGTATACAAGTTCGATTGAAATAAAACAAAATAAAATTACTGACTATATATTGTAAAAGCCTTTTATATTGAATATATTGATGTAGACATTTTTCGAATATACGGTCGTTTTATTAGTTACCAATCTTGAGATAAAATATGCCAACGAGAAATAAAAACACTGCAGGTGTATAAAAATCGACCGTATATCAATTATTTATTTTATTTTATTTATACAGGTTACAGCCATTTTTATTAACTCAACATTTATTGTTAACATAAGTTTTATTCAAGGCCAATTAAGAACATCGATCATCAAACATAAAAATCGTTATGTAGATATTTTTTTGCAACATTTTTAAATATCATCAAATTATGTGATGCTTTAAACTCAAATTTTGCGAGAAATAGGACAAGATCGCCAAATTATTGGTACCGTTTCCAAAGAAATCAGATAAATTGGCAAACTCTATTAGGAAACGATCGACCTTAGAGTCAAATTTTCAAGGTCTAGCCAGGAATAGAACCCGCAACCACATAATCGAAAGCATTACATGCTAACCACTGCTCTATGTTGCTGGTTAAAATGAAACTTACTTTCGCAAAATGTACATACATATTAGATAAGAAACAGTTTAGGTTTTTGAGGTAATTCACAGGAAAAGATTGGGGGAGGGAGACGTGGCCGCCCTTAAAGCGTCTCACTCAGTTTCATGCAAAGTTCCACATTTTAATTACATCAAAGCAAATTAACTATACCATCCGTGAATAAGTTTTACTTCAAAAATTGATTAGTATAATATATTTAATATATGTACATGTACATACATGTATGCATTCTAGTGCATATGTATGTATGTTGGTCAAACAATCGCGCGCCAAAAGCCGCAATTTCAGTCTTTGAATTTGTGCACCTGACAACGGCTTTTGTTTCAAGCTCTTCGCTCTCGTGTTCACGGTGTGCTGAAACGAGCACACATCTTTTATGCGTTTCAGTCGACGAGAGAGCGGTTCGGTTTCATCGCTCGTTATACGCTGTGGAAGCTGTGCGAGATCGTCGTCGGTGCAGGATTCGAGATCGTATTTTTTCACCCTCCGCGGGTTCGTTCATGTTGAGTACGCAACTTGAACAACAAATATGAAACAAACTCAAAAACTTGAAACATATTTTAGTGTATCAGATGGGCTCAGTTGAGTTTTGTGGAAATCATGACCCAAGTTTGTCGATAAATTATTCAGAAAGACAGTGTTTTACGGCTCACGGCTATCACCAGAACGGCGGCAGGCCGGGGGAGGATAATATTTATCTAAAATTAAGCAATATGTAAGCAACGCCCGTCTCGCATTTTTCACACTGTGTACACCACTACAAAAGGGCACACGTACATTGAACTGAGAATTTAATTTAACTAGAAAGCTGATGCTATCTCTTTTCAATTGGGAAACTGAGTAGATGAGGGGCATTTGAAGAAACTCACACACACACACACAACATTACATGTCAATCACGAAAATGTATATCACTAGCCGAATTGCCTGACGTTGTTTAGTCGAATGAAAATTTAAAACAAAAAGCAAAGTGTGAAAATTTTTAGCTCTACAGCAGTGGTTTCCAAACTTTATGCTACTTACTACGCCTCCCTAAAAAAAAATTTTTTTTCCGCGCCTTCCTGCCTTTTATTTTTTAATAGATATAATAATATAGACACGTTTTAAATAATAAACCTTTATTTAAAAATAAAATACTGAACTCTACAATAGACAGAATAATAAAAAGGTTTTGCTATAACATAAATTTATACGAACACGTACATATATTTATTTGTATATTAAAATACTAATTAAACTACATCTAACACATCAAAATTGAATGCGAAGGATGTTGTTGTTTATTGGCACAAAGTTTATCAAATCTTGAGGGCAATATGGAGAGTGCCACTCGTAACTCCTTTTCGACTATTAACCTGGCTCGATATTTGGTTTTCATTGCAGCTAGTGCCGAAAAGCCCGTTTCGCATAAATAAGACGTTACGAACGGTAGCAGCACTTGCATTTCTTTGCAATACAAAGATTCATACTCTCCACTAGGATTCATCCAAAATTTAATTATGGTTTCATTTTGAAACTTTTGTTTTAGTGAGCTATCGCATGATAATTCTATCAATTTTTATTTTTCGATGGTTGTCAGCTCGAATTCGTCTTCTTCATTGTAGTTAAATGGATTATGTATCCACAAAAACTTTGAGAAATCAAGGTCTTTGAAATAATTGGAAAAATGCAGCACTAAAACATCCAAGTGGTCGGTAAAAATATTTTTACTTGCTTCAATATTGGCTGTGGCCCAGAAATCTTTGGAAAGTGAAAACCTATCCAACCCATTCTTTTGTAAATTTGATTTCCATAACTTCAATTTTTTAATGAAAGCTTTTACTTTGTCTTTTTGAACAAGTGGGTGTATTTGTGATCCCTGCATTGATTTATTTAAACCGCTCAATTTTCCAAAAATTTCAACCAAATAGACAAGTTTAACAATAAAATTATCGTTCATCATACAAAAGTGAGGTATAATTAGCTTCCATATCAGCACACAGCTTTGCAAACAGCCTTGCTCTCAAAGGACTATTCTTAATGTAGTTTATAATTTTTATAACTTTTGTAAAAATGCTGTTCAGTTCCTCGCTCATATTTTTTGACAATAGAGCTGCTCTGAGAATCATACAGTGTGTCCAGATAGCATGTGGTGCTTTCTTTTTGATCAATGCTTTAAGACCTGCTTTGTGTCCGGACATTGAGTGAGCTCCGTCGGTACACAGTCCAATTATTATTTTATGTCGTTCACAACGCAATTATTTCACTTTATGTCGTTTTTTTCAACAAAACTGTCTATTATATTAAAAACTTCAATGGATGTGGTGTTCCCAAGAATGTGTTTGCAAAATAATATATCTTCTAATATATTATTATCCGCGACATATCGAACATATGCAATTAAATGAGCATCTTTAGCTAAAACAGAGCGTATGCAAAGGCGCAATTTTTAAAATCTTCTTCTCCGGATAATTTTTTATAGGAATTAAATGTATATATAAAAATGAAAGAAAAATAAAAATAAACATTCATGCATTGAATTTTTACTGTTAAGCTACGATATGAAGTTTTATTTATTTGTAGATATTATGGTATGAAAATTATTTTTTTATTAAAAAGTTTTGGCGCCTCCCCTGGCAATAGTCCGCGCCTCCCAGTTTGGAAACCGCTGCTCTACAGTCAACAAATTTTAATTTTTTATGATATGTACATACAAAGTTATTAATGCTCGTTCGTTAACTATGAAATTCTACAGCTTTCAATACTTTAGAATCACCAAATTTGGTTGACTACGTCAAGTTACTACCCAAATAGTAAAATGTGAATTGTGGTTGCTTTTTGTTTGGTGTCATAGGCTAGTTAGTCCATACGCTAGTCCTCTAAAATATTTTACCTAGATTAAAAAAATATCAACAATTCAATCACAATAAATTTAAATCGTTGTCCATGTTGATATTATTCACTCAGATTAGCAAAGATCAGAACCGGTATTGGCCCTACCTGTGGTAGTGGTAGTGGTGGTGGATTGTTATGGTATGGTATTCCGCGTCGTTAGCTTGCATGTACTCGCCGTCTCAACTCTGTTCCCTTCGCGGTACTGGCGAATTGTTATGTACAGGCGTTCCATCGAATACAAAACATTTTTTTTAAATTATTTAGTCTTTTAGAGCATTCATGGAATTTGCACTAAGAATATTTTGATTTGTGTCTATCAAACATCATTCTGAACTATTTTTTTGTTAAAATATACATATTTGAATTGAAATTAAATGTTCCCAGCAAACTCCGAAATACTAAATACCGAGATTTATTCTCCTCATCTGAGGCACGTACCAATTTAATGGTTTCGTTCTCTGTCGCCAGGGGCATCAAGCTCCTCAACCGGATTTCTATTGGGTTGGATTTGTTCTATCTAAAATATACTGATCTGGTTGAGGGATTGTTTAGTTTGGGATCGTAGAATTTTATGTTTTAGCATTTTATATTTTATATTTGTTTTATGTTTATAATTTTATATTCGGCTCACGAAATGGTTCCCCCAGAACAAATCAGTGCGGAGCGTGCGGAAATACATATGTAAATAACGAGGCTTTGGAACATTGCACTCTTGATCGGTTGTTCGACAAATCATTCAGAAGATTAAGGTTTTATCACAAACAAGGTGCTATTAAGATAAATAGGCTACTTAGGATATTTCTGTTAGCACAAAAATGATTCATTAAACTCATCACTTCAAGAGACATTATTTTAATTAAAAAATTAAAGATATTTTTTTAATATATTCTTTTTTGTCCATACCTTGTCCCCTGTTTTCAAAGCAAGGCACTCTACTAATCTAGGACCAGGATGGCGTATCAAAATAAGTGAGAATAATATTATAGCGTGGACATAAAGAGGGGTTTCCGAGTTTAAGACGCTGTAGTGGCAGACGTAGTTTATTGCTGTCGATCTGTCGACCAGCCAGCTCCAAATGAACCACGGAACAAATTTTAACAAAAATTTATACAAGGCGTCTACTCTCAGCACATAGAGATTATTGGTCGATGGGTCGCGAGATTTCATTAGCTGTTGTGATGTATATAGCTCGCTAATAAGCAGTGGCCTTTTTAGCTCGATTAGGTGATTAGTTCTGATAAACCAGTGGCCAACGGGCACCAATCACCTAATCTCTACCTTACAGTATTATTAAATTTGCCAGAATTGTAACTTTTTGTATGATTTTAGTCTACGTTGGATATTGAATAGCGAACATATCTGATTAAAAATTTCATATAATATCAAATAAATTTCTATTATGTCTAATCCACTCCCGTTCTTTGTAGAAATAGCCTCTCGAGAGACTACACGTTTCTTGTAATGAAGCAGCAGCAGCGTTCGAATGATAAAAAGCGTTCCACGAATGGATATAGAAAAGCATCTAGGGCTTTTAAAACATAATGAGGAATTCACATGAAATATTGCGCCCTATTTATGCAAATTCGCGAGACGGCCATAACTCAAAGCGAGAATGGAAGAGGCGTAACTTTGCGCAAACAATACGACATCGGAATGAAGATCAAGCCGCTCTCGAAATCGAAAAACCAAAAGTGGTTTCGAAGCTCTTCGCGACGTGTACAATCTGCGTGAGAGTTTTCGCAGGGTTAAAACTCGGAGATTATCGCGTTTATAACGAGATCAGGCCTACAAAGCGATGTAAGCACTATGGAGAATCTGCGACGTGAATAACAGAGTAGTTTCACGATGAGATTTGAATCAAGCCCCGAAATCCCCAGGTGAGCGACGACAAAGAAAAACCTCCCCGGCACTTAAGTCTCATCTCAAAGCAACTTAGACTAATGAAGAACAACAAGAGCACCAAGTCAACCCCTCGCCATCCGGAAGAAGGCAGGGGAAGACACCACGATTTCCTATTGAAGTTAAAAGCGACCTAAATAAAGTTTCGCTCGACTTGAACCCGTTGAGGTGACGAAAGTTATACGTCTACTTCAACCCCCTGTTCTAATATTACATTACTGGAAATACACGAATCCGCATGCAAAGTACATACATACATATGACAGTTGTGCTGTAATTGCTTTTACACGTTGATGAAACGCACATAGATAAGTACGTGCACGTGTAAAACATATCCAGCCACGTAGTCTACGTACATACATATGTGTGTGTCACATTAATGAAAGATAAAGTCCAGCGTGCGAAGGGCTCAGAGATTAAAAGGTTAATGCGGACGAGGGGGTCGTAAACATTTTTTATACGGGGCCAATTAAATTTGACGTAAAGTGGCCATTTACGTGTACTTAATCGAGATATACGGCGATTCCAATAGGTGAGCAGATGGTATTTGATCGTTAGGTATACAATTTCAAATCCGGCCGCGTCTCTAAACAAGCGAACTTTCCCACTATAAATCTGCCGTGAAATGAAATATTTCGAACGTTTGCTTTTGTGTAGAGCAACAAACGTCGAAATTTAGCTTTATTTACACGATCATGCTAATTCGTAAATTTATACAGGGGTGGCCGCATCGGATTCGACGGCGAAACTTTTCGGTTTGAGGTTAAATTGGCGAAGAAAAATCTGCTAAAATAATCGGTGGATAAATATTTCAGGATTTTATCAAAAACTTATATCCCAAACTTCAGTCGGTGGTTCATGAATTGTGCTGCTTATAAAGATTTTTTTTATAATTTACCTTACATACGAAATCGCTTGGACGAAACCGCAAACCAAATAGCACGGCAACAAAATCGCGCAACCCATATATAAACAAGAAAATAAGTATGATCACAAAGTAAAGATTCAGTAATTATAAAATATAGAGTGAAAAAAGAAAAAGTTATAGGCGTTTAAATAATTAAAATTTGACAGCGAGATGGCAGGGCGAAAAGTAATGAAACTACCGAAGTTAATGATGAATGTGACAGATAAACGTCACCGTGTAATACGATGCAGTATTTTCAAACGTGTCTAATACGAAATTTTTTCACCATCGTGATTGCGGATGATACCTTAACTTATATTGATGACCAAAATGAGCAATATGGCAAAGTATGAAAACGATCGGATAAGAGATAAGGGATATAAAAAATGACCGCTTACACGAAAACCATGTGAAACATTTTTATTTTTTATTTATTTAATAGTTTTGGACCATTGTGGCATTACAGGAAGAACCTAATGCGCCACAATGGCCTACATATAAGAGGTTAGTAAAAATATACGATTATATATGCGGAATTTAAATTTTCGGCCCCCGCCCCAAATTTACCACAAAAAGTAATAAATCTATCAACGAAAAAAAATTGCCAAAACAGCCAAAAATTGATAAAAATACGCCAGAAGTAAATTTTTATAGATTTAGATTTTTTTTGATTGAAAAATGAAATATTAGACCAAATCAAATTTCAACGGAAATTAAACTCGATTTATATTGTTTGTGTTTATATGTATGTATGTATGAAAATAAATAGAATACGCTTACAGGTAAATTATCTCCGTGAGTTAAATTAAATCTTCTACCTTCACTGAAACATAAAAAGTAATATGATATTAAAAAATTGACGTTTACGCATTATTAAATAAAGTTAGTCAGCAATATGTATTAAGCAACGAGAAAATTCACCAGTTTTATGTTGTCTCCGTTGCCAAACATCTCCTTCAATGTGCATTCAAAGAGATTACAATTTTACAAACACTGATATGTATTTTTAAAGCATCTTGAATTATATCAATTATTTTCAAATTTTAAATTCACTTTATACAAAAACAAATGAGTTTATTTTTCACACGCGAAGAAAATGTCAACACAACTAAATAATTAAAGTTATTATGAAAGACTTGCAATCAAATCACTTTTTATCACAAAACGTGGCGAAAAGTTACTAATTATCGGTACGAATGATCATTTTTCTGAACAAAATACGAGAATGCTGCCATACGAAGGACGGATTCACAAGCGATAATATTCAATAAAACTATAGGCGACACTTGAATTTCGATTAGTTTTATTGAAAATTGCATTCGCAAACGATGTAATTGTATTAATTGGCAATTAATTGAAACGTTAAATATTCGAGCACAGTTTTGCCCAGTGTTAGGCTCATTCGTTACTTGTCGACTGAAATTGAATAAAAAAAACAAGTGAAAAATTTTTTTTTGAAATTCAAACACCTCTGGAATCAAATTCAAAGTATTGTTGATAAAATTCGTTTATGTTAGCTCAGTAAGATACTTATAAAGTGGGTCTAGTTTTAAAATGGTTTTAATATTGTACAATACGTAAACATTTTGCTGAAAATTTCTATCCATAACAAAGGTTTTTGAAAATAAAGTAACATGATTTACCAAATCAATATATCGATATATGTATATACATTCGCCTAGTATTTGGTTCGTCACGAGTTGAATTAGATTTCTAATCCTAGACCAGTTCCTACGTAAAAGCAAGTCCTTACGGGGGTCGTATAGCCTAATCAATCATATAATTATCCCATCCATCATCGCATCTGCCAAGAAACAGCAGGATGAAAACGTCTAATATTATTTGAAACTTTGATGCAAACGAATTCATAAACGATCACTTCTCGAAGTATCCTCTGACTGATATGATTACATTTGCCGAAACTCAACACGTGACTAGATTATTATTACTCGTATTCATGTGCGCATATTATTATATAATACATCTTTTCTGTCTTTTTTTTTAATTTAAAAATACAGATTTTGACGGATAAAATTCACAATCCCTCTATTTCAGAAGAGTTAAAATTTTAAGTCCCCGAGCGTAGTAGAGAAAAGTTTTTCTGCCCGTAAAAGAATCAAACTGTTAGTGTATATATATTGCTTTTGATTTTCTCAGCATATTGGTAGTGCATAATTAATGTTCTCACTGGCAATTATATTGAGATTTACTTTTATAATCTCTTTACTTTTTCTTTGTAAATGTACGTAGTAACAATGGATGAACATTTGTGATAGTGTGAAAATTCGACATCGAGATTTTGACTGATTTGAATTATTCAAAAACGATCACTGTTCATGTTTTCGTGATTTCGAAAAAATATGTGTGTGTTAGTATGTGTGTCTATTTTGGAGATAAATAGATGTAAAATTTTAGGTTGACGGGAAGTATCTACTTCCCTTTGTGGATCTTTTTTTTAAATTTATCTATGTATGTTCTTACGTAGTAACAATAGTAAGTAAATAGTAAGTTAAAATACTACTCTAGCGGAAGTAACCCAAAAATCGAGTTTTTTTTTATATTTTTCACAGTAAAATTTCTATTAAACTGAAATTTCATATCTAAAAGTATATATTTAATATCAAGTTATGTATATATAAAATTTGGTGAAAACTCGTTAGCCAGAAGTGGCAGTTTACTCTTGTTTGATTTTTCTTACATTATTTTTTTCGAAGTATGTGTGGTCTTCACATGAAAATTCAAGTATAATTCTTCTATCAATTTGATGAATAAACAAAGCCGGAAGTGGGAATTTTTCCTCTTAGAAAAGTCAAAAAAGCTGAAGCCACACGATTTTTTCCACACTAGTGAACATATCGAGCTGAAAATTTATATTTGTATTTTTATGTATTAACTTAGTGTTGACAAGGTTTTGGTTAAAATTCGAAAGCCGAAAGTAGTAATTTTTTTTAAAACAATATTTCATTATTTTATCTTCTTGATAATCCATGTTTATAATATTTATAATGATGTTAAATTATTAAAAAAACTTAAACAAAATCCGAAAACCGGAAGTAGAACTTTTGTTTTGTGCAAGTGTCCCTACATTTGCACTCAATTTGTATAGACAATGCTTTCAAAGCCGGTATGTGTGAAGGTGTATGTACATACATATGTATGTTTCATAATTAATATATATATATATATATATATATATATATATATATATATATATATATATATATATATATATATATATATATATATATATATATATATATATATATATATATATATTTATACTTCTTATATTCCTCCAATACATTGATTAAGTCATGGATTGGTCACATCCGAATTTTTTTTCAATATTTTTACCTCAACCCGAAGTAGTACCTACTTTTATTCTAGAATTGAGGTATTTTATGATTTCCTTCGAAACCTAGTGTATTGAACTGAAATTTCATATGTATATGTTTTAACCTGATATGAAGTAGTAAAATATATTAAGTGAAGATCCGTCAACAGAAGTGGGGTGGCACCTTACTCTTGTTTTAATTGTTGTTGTCTTTTGTATTTTTTTTTTACTAATTTTATATAAATATTATGAATTGATGAATTGTAGATACCTGTAATGCCACTGTGATCCAACATGAAAAATGAAATAAAACATAATTGAAAATGTGTGACGAATTGAAAACAAAGGTCGGTGAGGCTAAACCGGCCACCGTCTTTTATTTCATTGCGTCCATAAAAATGCCCAATTCTTCGTACGGGTTTTGGAAACGTATGAGCAGAAGCAAGCTGAGCTAAAATAAAAAGTGTATGCGAAACCTTTTAAAGCCTCGATAATCCGTCTTGATTGTTTTTTTGGAACTGCGCTACGGCTTCGGATACTTTGTTACTGTACGGTTTCGTATGCGCCCGGTGGGTTAGTTCCCACATACCCCGGGATTTATAAAACGACTAATAAAGATCCAACGTCTTTTCATTGTCAGGGGAGGTTTTATATGGCCGAAGTCGAAAAAAATAAATTCCATCTCACGATAGGAGTGCGCAGGGGCTAGGGGGTAGAAGCGATCCGAAAAGTTTGATCCGTTTCCACCGTTGAATGGAAAACTTGTACGTATATATCTGGCATTGCGTTCGAACGTGTGCGAAATATATTTGAGCGGCTTTTTCTTCTCTCCATCGCCTCAATATGAAATACGAGTGCTTAATAAAACATGAATCTATTTAATTAATCTAGCGAGAGAGTCTGCAATTGATATTCACTGCGCGACGATGCATTACTGCAAAAGCGTTCCGATAGCTAAGCAGTTTTCAGTTACGTGTAAGCTGAAATAATCCGTCGAATTTTATACACCTATGCGGAGTTTAAGCGTGTGAGAGCGTTTAGCTTAAGCGAATACTCAGTTTGGCATGTATTTTGCAAAATTTGATAAATTGTATGCGGTGGAAAAAATAAAACGACGTAAGCTTAATTCGTTACGCTTTGAAAGAGATTTATTTGTCGGTTTAATTCCGCGCAAATTTGTTGCGAAAAACGACCTTTAAATTAACTGTCAGAATGAATGTCAGAAAGATTATCGCACTCATGTTAATTCATCTACAGGCAGACATTGAAAGCCTACGCAACACAAAATACAATCTGCAAGCTGTAATTCTAAAGCACGTCACGAAAATTTACTTTGAAAGTGTAGTATCATTTTCCATGTAAAATCAGTATTTTTAAAATATTTTTTTAGAACGATTCCAAATCGGTCGATTCCGATTCGGTTGAAAAAGCACCTCGAAAGTGGTACAATATAAATGATCGACACAGCTTTCATTTTCTTTTGAATAATTTTAGATTCGAATTGAATATATTTTAAAAAGCATACAAAAAAAAATAATACAAATCCAATAAGTACTTCACTTATATATGAGCCTTTATATTTGAAATTGCCATAAGTCCACTTCTCTCCATTTCGAGAGATATCTAGTAAGACATTAAATTTAATGTTTTGTGTTTTTTATAATGTTTTAAAAATACTGGTGGCCTGTAATACATTTATTCTGCATTTACGAGATTCTGGAAATATCAAATTAAAGGAAGTGATAACAATTTGTGAATTAAGTCAAACAGAAAGTGTTTTTGGAACTGAAAATTGGAATTCCGCCACTTTCAAATATAACCAGTAGAATACATTAGTGGCTAGCATATAATTCTTTAAAAAAAGTAGTCCCAAGTTCAAATCCCACTGGTTTCTGCTGGATTCCAGACCTTGGATTTGTGACTCCAGATGATCATCGATCAGATTTTGCCAATTTATCTGATTTTCATTGAAAAAGTTCCAACAAATTGGCAGCCTTACCTATTTTCTCGCAAATATCGAGTTTTAAGCAATTTCGAATTTCGCTGAATTGTATAAAATGCTGCACATTAATTATTTTGACTACAAATGTGTCTGTGGATATTAATTGATATTTATTTATTTATTTTATTGTCACAAATCAATACACACTCGCCATTACAGATTTGCTCTAAAGCGACGGGTTAATGAAATACATAAACAACCAGAAATCAGAAATACAGTAATACATACATATACAATCAGAATATATAGAATATAACAATTAATCAGAAATAATAATCATAGTGACATCTATGGATTTCAGATTACTGTGTATAATTAATACAAATTATACACAGGCAGATTTTTGTGACAACAGGATTAGATTTTTTAATACCAATTTTCAGGAACCGTTTCAGCAATGATCAGATAAAATTGGCAAACTCTGATAGAGAAACGATCGATTTGGAGTCACAAAACCCCCAAATCTAACCAGCAGTGGCGAGGACACGAACCTATGACCTCAGTGATGCTAAATATATACGCTATCACTAAGCCAAACTGCTGGCTGATATGTATAATACTGTATAATAATAATGTATACTTTGTATAATGTATACTTTGAACAATACTTGTATCAAATGTATAATGTTTCTGGCCAGGAGGGCGGAGGGTTTCCTGTGAGATTAATTAAAATAAATAAATAATGGTTCATATGTTGAGATCTGTACATCGACAGTTCAAGTGACGAACATACCGGTTGATACTTGATATATGGGCATAATCATATATATGTACGTTGAGATTGGTATTGCAATAATGATATTTATATGTAACGTTGCAAATGTATGAGGGCTTTGATACGCGATTGATTAACATATTTTTAATAATAGAATATGATGGATTATACGCATGCGTTTAAAACACCTGGCCATTTAATTGACGGACGCGTCCAATAGCTATAATTAATTTTCCAATCGCTGTAAATAATTTTCCAAAAATTCAAATTCAATAAAAATTTAAAAATAAAATAGTGGATTAAATTGTCTTTGAAATTAGTAAACATCGTTAATTTTTGCCGAAACTGCAGATTTATTGGTAAACCGAAAATGAAACGGGAAGAATCAAATAACCAATCAGCGAAAATGCAAAAACGGCGGAATAATATCGTCGCACAGAGTGATATTTGGCCTCAAAATCTGGCCAAAATTCAAATATTTTAACTTTCAAAAATTGAGTTTATGTTGGGGTGCCAAAGCAGGTAGATAAATATAACATTACATGGGCTAAGCTCACTAGGCAATTGTAGTTGCAGTCGAATCCCGTCATTTATGTGATACGCTTGTTTTTGTTCGCGGCATTTTGTTGTTTAACAACCTTTCCTTGTGATTAGTTTTATGTTAAAATATGTTTGGTGGAAAAACTTAGTATTGAAGTTGAAGAAAATGGTATGTACACTAGATTAAACTAAGTTTCATTCCTTTTAAAATTTTATTTTACATGTTTCGACCTGTCAGCAATTTCTATTTACTATTTTCACTTAGGTTTTCTCTTTAGGTTTTTACTTTTTTGTACAAATTGATGTTTTTAAACGCATTGTGCTTATTGTAGCCGAATTAAATTTATGTGATATGAAATTTTAGAATGTCTGCTTTTATTCTAGTAATACAAAGTTTGCCCGAATTTTCACATTAAAAAAATTATCAATAATAATTAAGCGTATTTTGGAACTCCAATTTTTTACCTATTTTCATTATTTATTTATATTCCAGTTTTTGAGGATTCCGTCATATCCATGATCCGAAAGCATCAACATGATATAATAAGAGGAAGCACCGAAAGATTTAAAAGAAAAACACCACTAATTGTTACAAAGTGCCCTTCTGCGAAACTTGAGGAATTTTGATACATTATCAAAAAATTGAACATAGTTTAAAATCGTCAATAGCTCGCATGTAATAGTACAGAAAGCTATTTTCAGGTAAAAAACGAAAAAAAATATTTTTGGCCAGGTTTTCAGACCAAATACCACACTCTTTGCGTCGTAAGAAATCTGTCGTGAGTGAAGATTATCTTGTTACGAATTGAAAATTTGTAATTAAAACTAAATATCACATTTAAACTGTATAGGAATTCAAATTATAAATATTTTGTAACGAGAGTGAATATAGAAAAAAAAAACAAACCGAGAGATCGAATTTTTATGAAGAGCAATGTATATGTAAAAATATTCAATTAATTCAAAATAAAAATGCAAATATATTGAATTCAATATACGAACAAATAGCTATCACCAGTCGCAAATCGATATTGAAGTGGTTTGAAAGCTCTACGAGCGGTCGGAGATTTGATCAAATTATATTTCAAGTACGTAAATTATTTATGTATGTACATACGTACGAAGCAAATTTAGGCCTCTTGAAATTACACAATCAATGATCATTTAGTTTGCAGATAGTCCTCATTCTAAATACGCCCATAATAATGCGGACGTGTGTAAAAATCGTCGAATGGTATTTTAATGGGGTGTAATATAAAAGTGCCGTCCTGGCAAACGTGTCACTTATTAAGAAATACATTTGCGCGTTATCGCTTCGGGGGCCCCAGTTTGAGAAGGGATGACAAATGGGTAGTTTGCCCAAACTCTGGGTTCGGCCAAAGCAAGGCCAGCCTTTTAGCGGTCAAGACGTTGTCGATAAATCTGGCCAACGAAGGGTCCGAAAGGAGAGCGAACGACACTCAAACCCCATAACACCCTTCACAACTCCCACGAAGAACAAAAAATATACGCATATTTTTCTTTGAAAGTCATCATTAAGAGAAAAGAAATCCGATTCGAACGTAATGCGCCCTAAATAAGGATATTTACATACATATTTAAGGATGCCTTGTATTGTACATATGAAAGAAGAATTAATTCAATTTCCAAGAAAAAAAGAGCGCTTTACTCTTTCGAGTGAACTCGAAAAATTCTTCCATCAAACGGATTTGAAAAATTATATCTAGCAAAAATTTGGCAAGAAAATTGGATTTGAAAAGAACCAGTATACATAAATACATGCAATTTTGGACTAATTTGTATCCAAGTTTATTTTGATATAAATTTTGTAACCAAATGTTTAACGTAATTGGACTAGCCTACTCATTCTAACAATGCGTTCTGCATTCGTTATTTATTGTACATATGTATGTATGCAGGTTTTTTGTTGAGTTATTTTGCATATTATGCTATAAACACTTACATTAAAATACGATAATTTTTCTAATACACAATTTGTTAAATAGATCACTGAATAGGTGGATATTGAATTATACTTAAGTTGTATAAATGTAGACTTAAGTAGTACATACATATATGTATACATATATGAGCGGTAAAAAGCTTTTAAAATTTTGTTGAAACATACAATATAAAAAATATGATTATTTAAATATGTATTCGTAATTGCATTTTATATGTTTAAAAGTACTTAAGGGCGGAGCTAGGGGGCTTTCTATCGATTTTATTTTGCAAAAATGCAAAAATCAAAGCAATTCAGAGGGTTTGAAATATGTAAAAATAGCTGGATTTTATTCATTGGATATATTTTTAGACAGTTGGAGTGAGTTTTATTGAATTTGCAATAAAAATATTTTCATCCGTTCAACCCACTCACCCTCTGAGTGCACTTTTGTGATAAATAAAATATGAACTTTAAAAATAAATAAATAAATAAATTGTTGCAATTGTAAAAAGCGTACTGAAGATTCGTATGTATGTACATATATATATATATATATATATATATATATATATATATATATATATATATATATATATATATATATATATGTATATATATATATATATATATATATATATATATATATATATATATATATATATATATATATATATATATATATATATATATATATATATATATATATATATATATGTATGTACTAAATGTATTATGACCATTAATAAGAATTGTAAATAGGTTTTTGAACTCTCTTACCTATTATGCTGTACATTAACATTAAAATATAATACTACATATAATAATGTAGATTATCAATGCCTGTCTGGTAGCCTGGGATCATCCTTTTGTTTTTAAATATAATGTGTTATATTAGGCCTCATAGCTGGTTCTTGTAAATGCAAGACATTCCATATTGTTTTTAATTTATTTATTTATTTATTTATTTTAAACAGACCATTGTGGCATAACAGGAATTCCTAAAGCGCCACAATGGTCAAAAAATATAACACAAAAAACAAAAAAAACAAAATAACAATTAAACATAAACATAAATACATCTACATACATAAAAAATAGTATTTATAATAACAGATAAAGTAAAAATATCAAATAAAATATAGCATAAGGAATGCCTTGCACCTACAGCCAGTTTCAATAAATATGTAAGAAACAACTACAAATACAAAACATCCCTGTAAGGCCCAAATGGAAGAGAGTTAATCAAAATTTCACTCATAAATCACAATCAATCATGAAAACAATGATGAGCGCAGACTACCAGATAAATGGGTTAGAGTAATTTCCGACAATTTACGCTCACTAAGGTGGAAAATATCACATTCAGTCTCGGCAGCAACGATTTCATTAAGAAGTCGGATAGCTCTTGGAATAGGAGCCATTCGAAAAAGGACTGTGCGGGCAGGAGGTACAGCCAGCAAATGATGATGTCTACCACGCACATAGTGATTAGGGACATAAAGCCCCAACTGCTCCAGCAACAACGGGCATGACGTATTACCACGTAAGAGCAGGAGAACGAAACGAATTAATGAGAAGTTTCTCCGAAGTTCAAGGGAATTAAACCCAAGCATGCCCAAAAGGAAAGGAGTGGGGTAGAGATATGGGTAATACCCATATTCTTTCCTATATAGGAAACGAAGAAATGCTTTTTGCACTTTCTCAATCATCAGAGAGTAATTTGCTTCATGCGGATTCCACACAATCGCATTATACTCTAGCTTACTTCTCACAAGCGAATTGAAAAGCAAGCGAGAAGACAAAGGATTGGAGAATAATCTTGCATATCTCAAAACAAATCCAAGTCGACGAAAGGAAACGTCAGCGACTTTTTTGATATGGTTGTGAAAGGTGAGCTGAGGATCAAAAGTGATACCCAAATCAACAATAGATTCCACACGCTTCAACAAGACGGATCTAATGGAATATCCGTGACAATAGAGTGAATGTGCACGTCCATAACTCATAATTGCACATTTGTTTAAATTAAGTTCAAGGCCTAAACTAGAACTGAACTCCAAGACAGCGTTAATATCAGCTTGAAGGAGAGAGGCTTGCCTCTCATCCTTGACAGCAAAAAATAATTTAACGTCGTCAGCAAACAAGAGACATGATGCATTACATAAAACTCTAGGGAGGTTATTAATAAGAATTATATATATATATATATATATATATATATATATATATATATATATATATATATATATATATATATATATATATATATATATATATATATATATATATATATATATATTGGGGTGACCTGTAAAGACACTGTGGTATACTTGTATATTAACATACAATACTTGTATAATAAATAAATAAATATATATATATATATATATATAAATATATATATATATATATATATATATATATATATATATATATATATATATATATATATATATATATATATATATATATATATATATATATATATATATATATATATATATATATATATATATATATATATATATATATATATATATGTATATGTATGTACTAAATGTATTATGACCATTAATAAGAATTGTAAATAGGTTTTTGAACTCTCTTACCTATTATGCTGTACATTAACATTAAAATATAATACTACATATAATAATGTAGATTATCAATGCCTGTGATCATCCTTTTGTTTTTAAATATAATGTGTTATATTAGGCCTCATAGCTGGTTCTTGTAAATGCAAGACATTCCATATTGTTTTTAATAATGCATGTTGTCTGTAATAATGTAAGTTTTTTTCCCTTCGACCATTGTGGCGCATTAGGGATTTCTGTAATGCCACAATGGTCCAAACTTAAATAAATAAATAATTACTAACAAAAATATAATTTAAATTCAAATGTATGTATGTACATATGTACATATATTAAATTTCAGTACAAAAAAAACATTTCGATTTACTTACATATATAACCCAAAAGCTTATTCAAAATTGGCACATATTTTGATATCAAATTTACGATTATTATAATATGCTAGATTATTATTATATTTGAAGTTTAGTGTACAGCATCGTATTTTCTAGTATATGACGAATATAAAAAAGTATACAGCTCAGACACAATAAAATATTTATGTTATGCTAGTGGAAAAAAATCTAAAAAAAGGAAGAATGGACATAGGAGTTTTTTAAGGGCAATTTTACGCTTCATTTGCTTTTATTTTTATTTTTCGTTAAATTGGTGCGCGAGCGCCAAAAAGAGCGTCCGTGCCTGCGAAAATGAGGTCGCTTCAATTTAATTTAAGAGCGATCCCTAGGTGGTTTTTTTTTCTTAAAGACTTTCTCAGAAGAGTGCGGAAAATAAATCTAATGGACCTTAAACTGCTATCAGAGTGGTGCCGCTAAGGATATACCTCGTTATTCACGCGAAACGGATGGAGGTCTCGTCTACACACAACGTTCACAAGCCGATAAAATCGCACGGGGATTAAGGAAATTTTCAGCTGAAAACTACATAAATATATATTATACATATACGTGTGTTCACACACACACCCTTCAACGTAATTAAAATAATTTATACGATAAGAGTGCGGGTGAATCGATTCGGGGAAGGCGTTACGTATCATTCCAAGATAGCATACGGAGGGAAAAATTTAGTAAAGATTCGCAGAAAAGGGTCGCGTCGAGATATATAGAGGTCTCGTGAAAATCTTTATAGTTTTTCTAGATATCTTCGCAGCTCGAGCGGAAAATTCACTCGATAATATCTAACGCGAACGATGCTTCAAACCGTTTATTTTTATTCTTAAGTGTTTATTTTTATTTTAGAAATCCGTATGTGACG
This sequence comes from Arctopsyche grandis, assembly GCF_051622035.1. Classification (NCBI taxonomy): domain Eukaryota; kingdom Metazoa; phylum Arthropoda; class Insecta; order Trichoptera; family Hydropsychidae; genus Arctopsyche; species Arctopsyche grandis. The sequence continues at coordinate 8,309,698 of NC_135364.1, forward strand.
TTCGAACTCTATAATAACTCAACTTTATATAATATATTTTATATCCCGACTACGTTATAAACGGCCAATATTTAATTATAATAGAACTATATACAGTTAATATATTATATGTACATATATGCGGATTCAGATTAGTAGAAATACTGTAGAATGCCTGTGTCAGTAATTATATTAAAATCTATATGGTCAGTTATATGTAAATTGATATTATATAAAGATTGATTATACCTATATATTCAAATGTATGGCTGTCAGTTTTTTAATTAAATTGTTTATATTGAAACAAAATAAAATGTTTGTGATAAAACAAACATTTAAAACAGTTAGTCATAATTTTATTTACATATTTATTTAAAGCTTGGACTATCGTGGCATTAAAAATTTCCTAATGTCCAGTTCAATCAGTTTGAAATGGATATATATATATATATATATATATATATATATATATATATATATATATATATATATATATATATATTTTTTTTTTTTCTTTTCTTTTAATGCTTTTTATTATTATTAAATTATGTTCACAATACATTTTATATCTATTTTAATAGCTACTGCAGTTCTTCAAGTTAATATATATGGGTGGATTATACATTATTTTTAGGGATTTATTTTGTATTGTTTGGAGCTTGGAAAGGTTAGTATTCAAGGCGTTATTCCATACAGGTGAAGCATAGGTTAATAATGGTAATATGAGCGCGCGATATAATTTTATTTGAACTGGACATAAACAGCTTATTATGTACGCGTCTCTCTCAAGTTCATAGTTTCATCGTCCAGTAATAGTTAACAATTATAAAAAATTTAAAGGTTCAACTTTAAATGAATTATTTTATTTCTCATAAACTTGTGATAGAACTTAATAAAATTATAATTGAATAAAAAAGAATAAATATTGATCGAGATGTTGACTACATCGTTATCATCCTATTTATTAAAAAAAAAAGATAGAAATACTATTGGAACGTTACAGAATATATGAAGTTCGGTTACACATAATAGTTTTTTGAGGCCAAAAACACGATTGAATGAAAACGTGATCTAACTGACTATTTAATTGATTAACCAATTGTGATTAATAACTGATCAAAAATTTTGCTGCCGTTATAAATACAGTTTAAGTATTTCGGTAGAAAGGTCAAGATTAAATAATTAAATGGTATTGATATAAATATATACATATATATGTATACGTACTATACACAGGTCAAGGTTGAATTAATAATTGCTACAAAATAGATGTCAGTTCCAGCTCGTTTGTTACAGGAACACGTCTACGTAAAAGCCAAAGCACACATAATAAATGTATCACGCACGTACCCAAAAGATGGACAAAGTAAATCATGAAATGGTACCCGAAAAATAATAAAAGTCACGAACGTGTAGGTCAGATAATGCTCGTTTCGAATATGTGACAAAACAGTGAATTTTCTCATATATGTACATAAATATACTTTTTTTCTAGTACGAATAAGTACATATGTTATGTTATAACTAAGATTTTTCGTACTTTTTTTATTAAAATAATGAAAGTATAAAAAAAAACAGGATGAAGTCTGCAGTCGAGATATTCATCTAATTCGCCAGAGTTTCCATTAGAGATCCGATGTAATATTTACATTGGGCTTTGATTTAATGGACCAGCAGCTTCAATATGGCTAATTAAGGCGCCATTTGCGAGATTTAATATTAAGCTCGAAAGTTTGCACTAATCATCAATTATGCAAAATATGTGTAAAGCAAATTTATGCTGTCTACCTTCAAACAACCGACCCACTCGTATATATGTATGTATGTATGTACATACATACAACGCAAACGCTACGATATTAAACTACCAAATTGTATATATGAAATACATGTGACTCACTGAACATTTTATATACTTGTATATTTTTATTTCGAAAATATAAATATAATTGTTCATTTCGGGCGAGAATCGGTTAATGCGAGGGCTTACAAAGTTTGTAATTATTGTTTTAATTGGTTTGCGCAGGGAAAAGGATAAAGTTTTATCCTTTTCTTGTTTATGCGAAATCGAAATGGAAGAGAACTGGCCAACACACTGGAAGAAGTTTAAAGTTATTGCCGCGACACGAAAATATATCGTCGACTTGTTTTGCGAATTGCGCGAGTTTAAAAAATAAATTACAAAGGTTAAATGTCAAACAACATACAATATAAACACATAAAACACATACTTTCAAACAACGCATGTGCTGTTTTTTAGGCTTTATGCAACATGTTGATGTATGTATAATACTTGGACCGAGCTTGTTTCCTTTACATTTTGCAAACATAAGTATTTCCAATGATCATAAAATATTCAAATTCTCAGATACACCCTCCCCCTCCTCCCGGAGCTATTTAAAAAGCCATTAAATTGTTAACGAGAGTTGATAAAAGCTACAATTTAAATGGTATTTGTTTATTTGTTTACCATATTCACTTATGTACATAATTAATTTTCTACGAAATTATATAAAAATCAGCGAAGTGAAACATTTTATTTGTTACGTGAAATAAATACATCCAAAAAATAAATTATTATTATAATCTTATCGAGTAGAGTCGAGTAGAGGTTTTTTGAAACCTTTGAAATTTTTACAAAAAATATCAAACTCGGGGGTGGATATTCTAATCAGAATTTTCACAAAATTAATTATATTCTCGGTAACATTTGTTTGTCTGTCTCGAATCAATCAATCAATGTCAATGTTTGTCTGTCTCGAATAGGCTTCTAAACTACTAAACCGATTACGATGGAACTTTCAGGATGTGTTGTATGCATGTCGGGGAAGATTACTGTGAAAAAAAAAACGGGAAAAAACCTCTTAATAATAATATTCGTAATTACGATTCTGTAGATGATACATAACTGAAAATATTTTGAAGAATTATGTTGTACACCGTGCTTCTACTTATGTTAAGTTTAGGCTTCTTATTTTGTATGATAGTTGTCAACTTAAAATTTTATAAATGTTATATTTTAATATAGCAAAATTACTTCATTTTCATTCAAAATTTAACGCACTTATTTGCTAATCATTCGCTTATTTAATATTGAGAAGTGAATTTGTAATTCTATTCAAAGATCTGAACTCACTATCTGACTAACAGAAATTGTATTTTCACTAGCGAAATTTTGAAATATTATAATTTATATATTTATTTTATTTTATTCTAAACAGATCATTGTGGCATAACAAATTCCTAAGGCGCCACAATGGTCAAAAAATATAACACAAAAAAAAACAAAATAACAATTAAACATAATAAATAATAATAAATGGCCGAGTGAAAATTCTCAAGTCGACGCGACTCGAAGTTAATTTTCACCTAATAATCGAAAATTTAGGAATTTTCTCGGAATATTGAGCAATTCCGTGGGCCGCCCTTATCCGCGGCCATTATCTGAAATACGCACTTCATCCCCGCTCCAGTCCCTTATCCCTTAATTTTGAACGAACGAGGGTACACCCCGATGTCCTACCTATTAAACCTAGACGCAAAACGGCCACGCAATATTTGTTCGGCACGCAGATATTATTAATAAATTAAGTCTACGCCGAAACAAGCACACCATTACGAATGTTAATTACGTGAAACGACACTACGACAGAATAATCGCATTTGTCAAAGACAATACGGTTAATGCTCTTAACTTGTTGATAGGCTACGGTTTTCTTTAATGTATTATAATGCGTGTATGTGGGAGGATTCCCGGAGTTAATTAAAGTACATTTTGTCGATGTTAATAAACGCTTTAATAATACAGGGGGAATAAATATCTACAGCAGAGCTCTACGCCGTGATTTATCGGTCGATTTCGAGCGTTGGGTGCGAAACACGAGCAATAATTCAAAAGCGTCGGAGAAGTTCGCGAAGGGAGTGCTACGACGCTAGAGATCTCTAAGCTCGAATGAAAAGTCTTCGTTACACTTTTAATTTGCGACTGAAATATGAAACCTTCCTTGTCCCCATAAATTACCCCTCGTGTCGCCCATTGAGTAATGTTACTTCAAGCCTTTGCTATTCACAGGCCTCCGTAGTACAGATGTGGCTTTGTGATTTATTCGGCGTAGAAGCCGCACGAATAAAAAGCGACCGCGCCGTGTGCGTAGAGGTACGGGGTGTGTGTAACCAAGTACATACGTAACGTACATAGATACACCAATATTTGCGTATGTATACGATAGATTTTCTTTTTCGCTCTCGTACTCTCCTTTCGAGGCAAATTTAGCCCGCCAAAAACCAAAATGAGCCCTCATCCCGCCCGTTCCGGAAGCTTGGCAGTTACGCCTCTTTTTTATCAGTCCTTCCCCGCGAAACAGCTTGGCCCTCGCTTTAATAACGGATAAGCGAGAAGTGTTCAGCGAATGTTTAGATAAATTTGGCGGTTAACGGGTTACGCTCGGCTGACTTTCCAGTGAGAGAGAAATTTTCCCGAAATAACACGCAGTAAACAAACACGCATGATTGTTTTCATACATTGTATAGTACCCAATAAATAATAGTAATAAAATATTTAGGAGTAACGTTCGATAAAATAATGAGATCGACACATCACATTGAGGCAGAGAAATGCAAGGCGATGCGATCCTCAATATACCCAATATTTAATCGCCATAGTTCTTTATCAATAAAATCATATCGCGCGCTGGTATTACCATTATTAACCTATGCTTCACCCGTATGAAATAACGCCTCGAATACTAAACTTTCCAAGCTACAAATAATACAAAACAAATTCCTAAAAATAATTTATAACACACCCATACATACTAGAAAAAACTTTATGCCATTAATAATATTCCGTTAGTTACAGACATTACTAACAAACTAAACAGTAGATTCAATGACAGAATCACTAATAACCATACTAACACACTTGTGAAGAGTCTCGGTGGTTACAATAAAATGTCTATACCCTTATAGGTATAAACACAGATTACCTAAACACAATCTGCTTTAGATCGTCGAATTTAGATAGTCTTTAATTAATATTTTGTATTAGATGTATTATGAGTATTTATAAGAATTTTAAATAGGTTTTTGAGCTCTTTTTCATATTATGCTGTACTAGAATAATATTATATGTACTATGATTACTAACAAAATTAAAATAAAATTGTAAAATTGTAAAATAGAAAATGGTTAGGTTAGGTTAGGTTTATATCTATTAAATCTATTTTATATCTATTAAAATAGATATAAGATGTATTGTGAATATAATTTAGTAATAATAAAAAGCATTTAAAAATCAAAAATCAAATAGCACTGGTAGAACTATTGCATACCAGTATATTGTAGGTTATGGGTAGGGATTGCAATTCCGAAATTACCGATAACGGTAGTATCAATATTTGACCGAAAAAGCTTTTGGTAATACCGGTATTAAAAAAATAAATACCGATAGTATCAATTTTTAAATAAACCTATCGCTATAATAAATAACAATCAACAATTTCAAATTGCATTAATGAAAATCTCAATTAATGCCTGTTAGTTATTGGGAGGGTGACCATACGTTCCGTTTTGGCCGAGTCAGTTCCGTTTTTTGTGTTCTTTGCAATCGTCCCATAGTTTTCGTAAAATTTCATAAGATTTCAGTGCATTAGTTAAAAATAAAAACGATATTGTTTTTTTTTTCTATATTTTTCCTTGTTTTTTCAAATCAATTTGTTTCCCAAATACAAATATTATTATATAAATATGCATTTATATAATTTTGTGATAGAATTTTCATCATAATTATTTTGAAATGAATGTAAAATACAATATTATTGTATATTTATTTTTTAATCTTTTTTAATTTTCTTCTTTTACAGAAATGTATGTCCATATATTTCATACATACATGTACATACGTTCTGCTAAAATTTATATTACTTAAAAGAAGAAGAAATGAAAATTAAAGAAATAAAAATTTGCAGTGGCATATAATTAATTAAAAGAAACCGAGAATATATTTTTGGAAAAATTGTAGCTATTGTAATTGGTAACAAGAATTGTACTTTCTGAAAAAATTATAATTCTTGGACAATATTAATGGCCATTTGAGGGAAAAATTATAAAATTTTTGAACATGCAACACATTTTTTTGGTCCTGGATGAATGAAATACATATGGTCACCCTAGTTATTGGGAATGTTCAAAGTTTTAATGAAAAGCAACTATTTATCTGAAAGCTTTCTATAATATGTACAATGAAAAAATATTGATACAAAAATTATATTGTATGTTTTCGAAGGGTCGAAAAGCTTTTATAAAAGGGTTAAACTAGCTTTCTAAAAGTAAAAGAAGAAGCAAAAAAGAGTAAATTGCCACTTCCGGTTGATGGGTTTTCACTAAATTTGTTATGTTACTTGACTCAAAGGAGAAAATTATAGATGTTAAATTTTAGTTCAATATGCTGAAAGCTTTCGGAGAGAAACCTATTAAGTTCAGAGTAAAAGTACTACTTCCGGTTACGGTAAGACTATGAAAAAAAAAACTACTTCCGGCTTACGAATTCTAACCAAAACCTTATCAGCTTTAAGTTAGTACATAAAGAATAAAAATATAAATTTTCAGCTTGATACGTTCAGGGGTGTGGACAGAATAGTGGGCACAACATTTTTACCTTTCTAAGAGAAAAAAATCCCACTTACTGTTTATTAAATTTAGTAATTTTTTTGTTATTTTCATTGCATTGGTACAAGAATTATACTTGAAGTTTTTCGTGAAGAACACACATGTTTAAGGGTCGAAAAAATTTTTGCATGATCACAAAACTTCATCTATTGTTACTACGTACATAGATAAAGTAGTAATAATGTATGAAATTTATAATAGCCGTTACATTTCAAAAGTTTGAGAGCAATCCGTTATCGGCTTAAGAGATAACCGAATCTAGAAACTCATAAAAAAGGTGAAACCCATAAAAGGAAGGTAGCACTTTCGGTCAACCTAAAAATTAATAAAAAAATTAAAACAAATTTTACATAGTATTCGATACTAAGTTTTAATGAGATAGGATTAGCATGATTCGAATTATCTCCAAAATACACAGTCATATAAATATAATATGTATGTATATAAATACATATACACTAACACACACAGTTTTTTTCAACCATGAAAACGATTTTGATTCAAATAAGTCAAAATATCGAGGTTGAATTTTCGCATGATGACAAAACTTCATATACTTGTTACTACGTACAATGTAAAGTTTTAAGATTATAAAAGTATAAATTAAATTATTCAATCTTAACAGGAGCAAAAATTGGCAGAGAGAATATTAACTAAGCTCTGTCATGTATGCATGTATGAATACAAAAATAAAGTACTAATCTGATACATCAAGTTAAAAAATAGTTTTAACTCATTTTATATCATAGTTGTAGATAATATACTTATTGTAGTTGTCGGGATCATCAGAGATGAAAGTTAAAAAAGTTAGTGTACTAAGTTTGATGGCTGTATATAAGTTGAAAGATGATTTGTATAGTTATATATACATATATGTACATATGCTTGAATATATAGACAAATTCGCAAACATTTATTACTATTGTAACGTTACATAGAGAGACGCCCCGTAGACCGGTGACGTCATGGTGACGCCGACCAATGGTGGAGTCGGGCGTTGCGGCCAATGGCTGCACCCGACTCCTTGACCAATGACTATACATGGTTACGTGTCATAACGTGTATGCGCTGAGCGCTGAATATTTATAAGTATGGTGCGCTCTCGAACGGTGGCATTCGGATCCTGACCTCCACCGGATGAGCAGCAATAAAGTCTTGGAACCTGCCTGCGTGTTTTCTTGTACCTCGACCTGACTCCACTTACCTTTGAATACTCTTCACTATAAATATTTTAGATTTTTTAAATTAAAAACATAACGAACTTCAAATAATTATGTATTAACTCAGACTGAAAATTTGTTCTGACTCAACTTTAAAGTATTTTTTTTGAAAATTTACTATATACATAGATAGTACTAAAAATAACTTACTTCGTAATACATTCACGTATTTCTAGAGACCAAAAAAAATTTTTTTGAAGGCTATAAAAATACATTAAAAAATCAGCACCCTAAGGAAATATTTCCATGAAATATAATCAATTCTTTCCAAAACGAAAATTTCTCCGAAAGAACTCTTATTCGCATTGAATGCACTCCCGGGAGATACCGTTAGGTTTCCACAGCTTCAAGTTGATATACAGACAGATAGAAGGGTTGAAAAGGGGTGAAAAGGCGGTGGTTTATGTTTTATACGTTTATCTGAAAAAATATAACAGTGGCATTTGCATTGCTGAATTTTCGGAATGTCAATAAATAGAATTTCACGAAACAAAGTCTATCTTGGTGTCATACTGATTAGAAAGCATATTTTATGTATCAATGAATCGTATAAAATTCATGGAATAGAATTTATTGAAATAATATTAGTGAAAATGATGTATAATTTATGAGACGAAAACATTTACCATTCCTCAGTTATATTGCATATCGACAAGATCAAAGCTCGAATGGAATGCTTTAATTTAAACTGAATGTGTACGCGGATATTTGTGCACAAAGTACTCACGATATAATAATTGCAACTGTAATTTGAAGAAATTTCAGAAATTTAATCAAATTTGCAGGTAGCAAACACGAAGAGAAAATTCTGGCCACCAAAAACCAGTTTTCACTCGGATGCTGTCTAAATTACACAATCAGCCACGAGCCGCCACTTCCGGTATGCTTTCCGGAACTGTATACATACATATGTATGGGCCGGAGTGAAAAACACAAATTTTCGATCTTTATGAAGTGAGCTAGAGAAAAACATGCTTCGTATCATGAGGTCGATAAATAAAAAAAAATCATTGATTTTAAACAATGTACTGTGCCTCCACAACCAATCGATTTATCTCGAAAAATTTCAAAAAACGAAGTTTTTTATATATGTATATATTTTTCGAAAGTGGTTTCGATTATTAATTATTTAAAAATAGCTCAATATCCATTTATTGCAGTTTAATTCAGCCGAATATCATTAATTTTGACTGGTTAACGAGAATTCAAAGTTGCAGTTTCGCTCGATACTCCCAATACAAAGGGTGTAGAAGAAACGTTTTTTCCATTAAATCACTATTTTTTTCATGTTCCCGTAATTATTTTGAAAATAAAAGTTGTAGAAAGCTACATTGGGTAAAAAACTCTAATTTGAACAGAAAAAAATACCCAATAAATTAAAATTTTTATGAATTATAATGAGACCAAAATGACCTATTTTAACACAAAATCTCTAGTTTTAAGACAAAATAGGTCATTTTGGCTTCCTTACATTTCTTAAAATTCGTAACTGTTTTAAAAGATTAAAGGTTAATATTCAAAGAAGCTGTCTACCACTTTTATTTTCAAAATAGTCACGGGAATATAAAAAAAATGTCGATTTTTCTGAAATAAACGCTTTCCCCATTGGACTTTCGAGCGAAACGACTACTTTAAATTCTAGTTCATCAGTCAAAACTTATTATAATCGAATATTATTATATTAATATCGATTATAAACTCATAAGATATAATCAAATAAACTCTAATAGGTGAATATTGAGCGTTTATATATATTTTTAATAATAAAAAATCGAAAATGTTCTCGATAAGAGAAGTATGAAAAAAACCTATTTTTAAACGAAATTTTTGTCGGGATAAATCAGTTGAACATTGTTTAAAATCAATGAAATTTTTTATTTAATCTTTCCACATTTTCCATCTATGGAAATCCAAAATTCACGTTTTTCGCTCCGGCCTAGTGTTCATGTGTACGAAAATAAATGTGTGATTTAATTGGATTTTGACGTATTACGTGTGTTGGTGAGGGTATGCTCAATTCTCATTAGTTTTGGAATTCCAACTATTGCAACCGACAGCGTATTACTCGTTGAAGTAACATCATATTTATAACTTAAAATCTAATCTATAATTTGGAAAGAGACTTTGTATGTATGTATGTATCCTTGGTCGTCGTCGTCGTCTTCGTCGTCCGTAGATCGGTGACGTCATCGAACACGTGATTCGATTTTTTTTTTTTTTCGATCCATGGGCGCCGATTTTTTTTTTCGTTTCAATGGATTCACCCCCGCGGGGGCGCAAGGCGAGTAGCTTCATGGGGCCCCGCCAGGGGCGCCACAAGGGGCGCAGCCCCGAAGGGGGCCCGGGGGGCGCAGCCCCGTGGGGCCCCGAAGGGGGCCCGGGAGGCCCAGCCTCATGGGGCGCAGCCCCATGGGGCTCAAAAGGGGGCGCCACAAGGGGCACAGCCCCGTGGGGCCCCAGCCTCATGGGGCGCAGCCCCATGGGGCTCAAAAGGGGGCGCCAACAGGGGCACAGCCCCGTGGGGCCCCGAAGGGGGCCCGGGGGGCCGAGCCTCATGGGGCGCAGCCCCATGGGGCTCAAAAGGGGGCGCCACAAGGGGCGCAGCCCCGTGGGGCCCCAGCCTCATGGGGCGCAGCCCCATGAGGCTCAAAAGGGGGCGCCACAAGGGGCGCAGCCCCGTGGGGCCCCGAAGGGGGCCCGGGGGGCCCAGCCTCATGGGGCGCAGCCCCATGGGGCTCAAAAGGGGGCGCCACAAGGGGCGCAGCCCCGTGGGGCCCCGAAGGGGGCCCGGGGGGCCCAGCCTCATGGGGCGCAAGCCCTAATAGGCATTAACTAAGGGGGGCGAAGCCCTAGACGGCAATTAATCATGGGGGCGCGGAGGGGCGAAGCCCTAAAAGGCAACTGATCATGGGGGCGAAGCCTTGGACGGCATTTAATCATGGGGGCGCGGAGGGGCGAAGCCCTAAAAGGCATTAACTAAGGGGGGCGAAGCCCTAAACGGCAATTAATCTTGGGGGCGTGGGGGGCGAAGCCCTAAAAGGCAACTGATCATGGGGGCGAAGCCTTAGACGGCATTTAATCATGGGGGAGCGGAGGGGCGAAGCCCTAAAAGGCATTAACTAAGGGGGGCGAAGCCCTAAACGGCAATTAATCTTGGGGGCGCGGGGGGCGAAGCCCTGAAAGGCATTAACTAAGGGGGGCGAAGCCCTAGACGGCATTTAATCATGGGGGTGCGGAGGGGCGAAGCCCTAAAAGGCATTAACTAAGGGGGGCGAAGCCCTAAACGGCAATTAACCTTTGGGGCGCGGGGGGCGAAGCCCTAAAAGGCATTAACTTAGGGGGGCGAAGCCCTAGACGGCTTTTAATCATGGGGGCGCGGAGGGGCGAAGCCCTAAAAGGCAACTGATCATGGGGGCGAAGCCCTAAACGGCAATTGCTCATGGGGCGTGGAGGGGCGAAGCCCTAGAAGGCAAAAAAAAATTTTGATTTTTTTTTTTGATTTTTTTAAAAAAAATTTTTGATTTTTTTTTTATTTTTTTTTTGATTTTTTTTTATTTTTTTTTTTGATTTTTTTTTTATTTTTTTTTAATTTTTTTTTTAAATTTTTAAATTTATTTTAAATTTTTTTTTTTTTTAATTAAATTAGCTTAGTCATGTTTAAGCGGTTTATATTATAAACACTGAGCGAAGCCGGGTAATACAGCTAGTTATGTATAATTATTAATTATCTTATTAACCTTGTGCTGGAAATTATGCAACGCATCGGTTGCAAACTTTAGAAGTCCCAAGATAGGTAAGCAGTTCTACTTGATTTTCTTAATTATATATGTTTATGCTGGCTTAAGTTTTCAGATGTACATACAGAACAATGAATTAGCCAACTAATTGACTGGCTTTGATTAACCGCTCGGTTAAATATTGATGGCCTGTCACATCTCAGAGCAGGTCACCTGTTAGCAGCACATACGCTAAAACGCGGTTGTGTGTTACCACTGTTCGTAATTTATAATGAGAAATTACATATTATAAACGGGAATTTATTGTACACGAGTGCGCACACCAGTGGGTGTAAAAAAAATGTAACCTAATTTTTTTCACTACGTTCGGCGTCAGGTGAGTTTTTTGCGGTTGCGATTTTATCTCGAATGTTAAAGTGTCGCCGTGTTACACACCTAGTTGCGCATTTTCCGCGACAATATTCATTATCGGTCTACACGAATCGGCCGGGTCCGATATCGAAAATTTCGTATGTAGAATTCAAATTTTCGGTGTATTAAGACGTATTAATTTTAATTTTTGCGCGCGCCCTCTAATTAAAGTTTGTCTTTGAAGTGCGAAAACACGCCACTTGAAAGTTGGGATTAATTAAAATTATGACTTCATTCGCGTGTGAAAAACTGTCCCCCCCTCCCACCGTATAATCCACATTTCACGTATTTTACTAAAATACGGATGTTATTTTCCACGTGAATAATTGAAGTCGGATTATTTTATAAAGGACTGGCTGGAAAATTTACGCCATTTCAACACGCACTCGAAATTAATTACTGTAATGCTATAATTTTTATATTTCAAATACAATTACATATGTTTAAATGACAAATGAATACGACATTTAGATGAATATGTTACCATGTAATTGCTTTATAGGAAAAGGGAGAAAGAATACGAAGAGAGCAAATTTGAGTTATGTATTTTGAAATGGAACTATCAAGGAATTATTTTATAGAAATTTATATTTTTCCATGATTGCCATTACGGGTTGCCTCTGAACGACACTTATGGTATTAAACTTGTACATGTATCAATTTTTAGATTATAAATTTGAAATTATCTTCAAATAGTAGGTAGGATGGTTTTGCCAATTTGAGGAACCGTTTCAACAATGAAATCAGGTTAACCGGAAAATCGTGATAAGAAACGATCGATTTGGAGTCATAAATATCCAAGTCTATACGCACTTGAGGATAGATAAAATGAGGGAATAGTCATCTCTAAATTCACATGTTAAATTTTGACATATGTATGTATGTATGTATCGATGCGGTGCAAACGATCGAAAAGCGCCAGACAGACTGAACCACAGATTAACGACACGTGTACCTTATGCGTGCGCACTGCTCGCACTTACACTAAGCGAAATCTACCCGAAGTTCCGACATACCTACCCTGTATACGTTCTGTGCTTCTGATACTTAAGTTCCAAATTTTTCCTTATTAAATTATTAAAAACTCGCCAGAAAGATCCAACTCAATTTTAATAATTGAATCTATGCACATCGAAAGGTTACTCATCATCTAAGGTGCAATTGTTCGTTCGTGAAGTCGAGAATTGCGTTTAAAGTAACCATCCAGTTAATCTGTGATTCAATCTTTCTGGCGCTTTTCGATTGTTTGCAACAAACCCATATTATTTAGTCACCCTGATTTTTTTGTAATATTTGAAACGTTATTTTGGATCTTATGGACGTATCATCATGATGAACGCAATTGATCGAATTTACAACATTTTGATTTGTACTATTTTTATTATTATTATTTTTTTCCATTTTGAACGACGGATAGTGGTGTCTACATCGTAATCAAAATAGCAGAGAGCGGGGTACACGTGCAACATGCATGTGCATTTAGAGTGAAGTGTTACCGACGTCAGCGTCGTTTCCGTCAAATGCAGTCGCGGCGCGGTTTCAATCAAGCGAAACCGGAAACTTTCCGGATCGGTTTGGTACACACACTGGTGCACTTCCGTTTCCGTCTCGCGTCGGATCCATATTTATGCACAAAACCGTTGCACCACTCGTTCCGATATTAAATTCCGGCCTGTGTCTCACCATCTTCCGTTCACCTTCTTTCAATATAATATCAAACACTGAACTGCAACCTGAAAACTTTCTGTTCCGAGTGCGAGAAGGTTGGTTTGAACCTCTTCAATCGTTTCGCTCACATATTGAAAATATACCTGTGTATATGTAGGTGCGATATGAACAAATGGTACTACATATATGTAGGAATTTTCCGTTTTACTTTTTTGATCAAATTTCAGAACGATTACTACGATTAATTCCGAATTCTACTTTATTTGGCGAAAATCAGTGGAATTATTAAATGTAGTTTCGTTCATTGCATTCATTTATGGAATATCATACAAAATTTCATATATTTTTTGCATAACTTTGACGGAAAACTGGACTGACTGTAGGTCACCAAATAACACTGAGTTAGGTTTTTGAGCTCTTTTTCCTATTATGCTGTACATTAACATTAGAATAATATAATACTATGATTACTAACCAAATTAAAAAAATAAATTAAAATTGTAAAATAGAAAATCATCAGTAGATCAGTAGCTATTAAAATAGATATAAGATGTATTGTGAACATAATTTCGTAATAATAAAAAGCATTTAAGAATCAAAAAAAAAAAAATAACACTGAACAAGAAACATAACCTACCGGAGTACAGACTAATCAATATGGACTAAGTTTGATTTATTAAATTCAAATATGATATTGGTTTTTGTTGGATTGGTTTGATTTATGAGATATGAACTTTTAAAAAGGTGTGCAAATGTTTGTATAAAAATACTGTAGACTAATTTTTACTAAATTTGATCCATTGAGTTCGAACACGATGGTGCTTTTTATTGGATTTCTCTAGCTCATGGGATATAAGCTTTTAAAATTTGCACAAGTTTTACTGATTTTTGGCTTTTGCAGTTTTTTAATTCAAAGCCTAGTATTTATTGCCGTGCCAAAAGTGAGTATTGGAATCAAGAGTGAGATGTTTTTACTCTTGATTGTGATTTTTATTGCTTTAAAATACTTTTAATTATTTATCTAGCGAATTTGAAAAGTCTAAAACATATTATTTTAACCATTTACTGCTCAAAAAAAATTTGAAATAACCAAATCTTTAATTCAAACTTTGTAAAATGAAAAACGAACGAAATAAAGTATCACGCAAAAATATGCTTAGTCTCCGCTCTAGTAACTCAACGTGATTTTTTGTTGCACAGTTTGATTATTTATTTTAGTATAAAGCAAAGTTTTTGATCAATTCTGAAATTTAAGTATCATTTATAATATTAGAAATAGACTAGGGATTCATAGAAATTTTAAATATTGTTACGTTTACTAAAAAGAGCCGCCGAGTAATTGCGATCGGATTAGGCCGGGTAGCGTCCTGAGAGACCGTGTGACCGGTGTAAGTGGTTTTAAGGATTAGCGACAGGCTAAGTGCAAGTAAGCTAAACAATGATTGCACTTCCCAGAATTGACCTGTTCCGTGGGAGCGAATGTCGTGGGAAGACATATCCGTACGTGACCATAACAATAGGTAAACAAATTAGACGTCGAAGTTGTCCTGAGAGATCTATCTCTTATAAGGCGATACTTATAAGGCGATATCATGTCATTCTGGACTGAGCACTGCCATTTAATCATCAATAAATGCTGTGAAACGACTGTTGGCCTTTTACTTGGATCCTCCACCCACCCCTACGCAACAATATGAAAAATTTCTACGACTGTCTTCAATTATGCTGTATGTTAAAAAAAATAGCACAAGTACATAGATTCTGAGTGAATCATATGTGCATTTTATTTTTTAGTGTTGTAAAAAACCATTAGAACAATCATCAATAAATAATTAAGAATTAAATTGGCGTATATAATAATTTCAAACAAAATAGTATCGCATAAAAGTATTATGTAAACCATAGAAAAAATACCATTTTAGATAGGGTGTACACGAGGCAAGAGAAGTTCGTACAAACTTTGAGTTTCCGGGCAGGTCGTGAGAAGTAAGATTGATGAATCGCTAAACAAAAGTTTGCGCGAAGCGAAATGCGAAAGTTGAATCAAAGACCATATTAAAAGAAATAAAAAGTCTCCTTTGTCAAATCCTCAATTTAACTAATAAATCTCTAAACATCACTCAATTTAAACGAACAATATTAAAAAAACCTATAACCAAAATAAATCGAAAACCTTCAAGTATTAAGCGAAAGCACACACGTGCAAATATTTCCAGATCGATCGGGACACGTGTTGAGCAGGTACACATTGCTCGAATTACGAAAGAATCATCGTATAAAGTTTACGATTTGACATACCCACACTACTGTGTATAGGTACATATGTAGATGTACAATGCAAACCTTCGAAAGTTCACTTTATGGAGTTTGTAAAACGGTGGTTATCTCCATAAAACGCATCTTTTTTATATTCGCCAATTTCGAACGTACACTTTCACACTTTATGACGTGACACATTTTATGACTTAATAAATTTGAACTCGATCTCTCGCCCAAAGAGAACACCGTGTATGCGTATCACTTTAGTGGCGAGAACATGCGAATTTATATCCGAAGATTGATCGATTGGTGTCGCGCAAAATACGTTTCCCACATATGTACATGTGATATTTCAACGGACGCGGAGAGGAATAAAATTAGCGAGGAAATGGATGATTATAAGAAGCATTTATGCCAGTGAATGAATTTCTGGTTGCTTGCCAACAGCGCGCTGTTAAATGATGGCACGACATTAGATCGTACGAGACTTTATAGACAATTTATTTTTTTATGCAAATGCGGTGCGTGAATATGTTCGCGTAAAACGTACGAGTGATATGAATATAGTTTCTATTATTATACACAATGTCGAAATTGCGATTCGGCGAAGATTACGTAATTAGGCGCTTCGTATGGAAACTGCCTTTGTAGAGATTTCTAATTTGTACAATATGTACACAGAAGCCGATGCGTGCAGATTTGTATTCTCCATGCTCGTCTTGAGTGCCAAATGTACTAAAGCCCAATTAAAAACATGTTTTTGTTCCAGAAATTAACTTGAATAAGCACATTTTGATGAAATTTTGATTATACACTATTTCCATTCGTTTATTTTTAGGTATTATACATATACATAACTAAAATTTAAAAAAAGATAAGAAAACATGAAAGATAAACTGAAACGGGAAGAACTACAAAAACCTAATTATTTTTAGGAAATCATCAAGTATATTTTTAAAAAGGCTTAGGTTACTAAAAATTATTATTTTATTTTAAGACTTCTCCATATTTTAACCAAACTGTTTGAAAAGAAGAGTTCTCCAACTACTTTGAAGTAAATATTTTTTGAAGTCTGAGAGTATGACCTCTCAGATGAATGTTATTGTTAAACGTAAGGAGGCTAATCATAGGACAATTGTAATGGTTATTTACATATATTTTCAAAGACTTCAATTAGATCACTTCTCAATCTTCTCGTCTACAAAGTGAAAAGATTCATTATGTCCAATCTCATATCGTATGAAAATGATTTAAATTCAGAAGGCATTTTTGTAATTCTTCGTTGGACATTTTCTAAACATACAATGTCCTTAGTCAAACGTCAAAAAAATGAGGCTTTAGCTTTTAAAATTCACTAGATAATTATTTATAGGTAATTTTAAACTACAAAAAATCACAATCAACAGAAAAAACCCCGGACTTTTGATTCCGATACTCACTTTGAGCACAGAAATACTAGATTCCGAGTTAAAGATAGCAAAAGCCAAATAACTGTGAAAGTTGTGCATTTTTTGAAGCGCTCATATTCCACAAATGAAAGCAAACCAACAAAAATCATTATCATATTCGTACTCAGTGGGTTAAACTTATATTAAATTTGCTAATGTTTGTATGTATTGTAAATTAATCAAGTTTGAAAAGAGCCTACAATAATCTTAAAGCGTATTGAAAACTAATTTCAATCGCTCAAATTTACAAGACGATCACTTTTTGTTGGCAGTGACGTTGTGCGCGCGCGTGGCTGAATTTATTTTTTACGTAAGGTTGTTTTGTTTTCATTATGTTTATATAAAACAAACGAGCAGGGGCGGTAAACAGGCCCGTTAAAGCGTCGAAAAAAGGGAGATAAAACCGTCATAAAATGTGGCTTCTATCCGGCATCGAAGCGCGTGTGTGCGAGCCTGCCGTACTACGACATGTCGTTCGACAAGTTCGCTCGTATAATACAATATATACCTAAAAGTTAGTATTTAATACATTACGTGAAAGTTTCCCGACACTTTGAATATTTATTACAACTTATTCGGATATACGATACAAATTATACAATAGAGTAAAAGTACACAACGAAAACCATTACTTTTGATATATGTGTGTACATACATACAGTAGGTGACTTTTGTGTCGTACAATTTGGAAATATTATGTTCATCTATATTTAATGAAGAGATGTTCAACGGTTCAAAATGTTTAAAATTCAAGTAGAGATTTGCCTGGAGACAAATTAGCAGATAAGCCTATCGTGGCGATTTTTGAGAGACCACAACTTGGCTGCTAATAGAAAAGGCTTTTGTTTACGTATAATTCAACTTAATCGATTGAATTATCTTAGTTATGTTTGGCATTGTTTTTAAAAGTCTTTTTAAACAATAAATCAGATGTAATAACCAGTATTAGGCGGACGATGGATGCTTTTCGCACAAAAAATCGTTTAATTTCATAAAAAAAACATGCTTTTTTGCTTTCTTGCTATGAACACTAATGTAGTGGTCTATTATTATTTGAAAAGCATCCTTCCAACGCCGATATTTGGTAACAACTACATATACTCAGAAAAACGATTAAGCATTGTCATTTGCTTTTTCGTATAAAAATTAATTTGAAAGATTTTCACTTTTAAATAATTAATAGTCCCATATAAAAAATAACTTAAAGATTTATTCGATCGTTCGAATAAAATCTTTAGTATTTCGCAATCGTTAATTCGCATAGATTATCTCAACATTTTAGCAACTGCTATAGTGGCTTCCAAAGTGGCAAGGGTTGAGTAGCAAGGGTTGTCCCACAGTGTTTTCAACTCGTGTTTTGTGTATAATCATTATATGTAATGATGGTATTTGGTATTTATGTACAAAAGTTTGATCATAGGTGTTGCTTTAGACAACCTGTAGTGGGATATATGGTCGGGGTTAACATACATATAACGGATAAATAATTAAATAAATAAATATGTAGAAACATTTTTGATGTGTTGTAATACTGTATGTTTCTGCTTTTAATAAATAAATACTTACATACATACATACATATATACTTACATTTTAGCGATAAAAAAATACATTTTTTTATGTAGATATGAAACGATGTAAGTTCTATTTGACAAAAAAACATTTTGTCCGACAAAAGATTCCGAGATATAAAATTTAAAGATTTGTATATCGTAAACAAGATACTTAAATGCCAAAAAATCTTACTATGAAACTTAAGATACAAATATAAAAAAAATGTATTTTATTTTGCTTTAAAAAGAAAAAAAGGATGAGTGCTATTGAAGTACTCTTTTGAAGTTTGACATCAAATGAAAATGCTGTGAATTTTACAAATATGGCGTACTTGACGGATAACAACATAATTGAAAAATAAAAAAAAATAAATATAATACAACACAATCGAAAAACGGCTTCACACAAATAAATATGGCAAAGTTATACTACAATAGTATACTTGTAAGTATTCTTTAACAATACTTATATAATAAGTATTGTTAAAGAAATAGCATAATAATATATGTATGTACATACGCAGTTTTGTTAGTGAATTTGATTAACTGGTCGTAAAAAAATGAAGTAAAGTCAAATTGTTGGTGTTTCGTATTCGGCATGCGAATGTGAGGGGAAAGCTTTCTAATATACATATGTATGTATGTGGCGCACTTTATATCATTTCGGATTTTCTCCCGATCTACCCTTCCTTGATGTACGAATAGATTCATTCTCTCAGTTAAGGGTGCATCTGCGAGATAAGAAGGGGCTGAAATGGTAGTGATGAAAATAAGTTAGGGGTACGAAACCGTGAAACATGTATTTTTATGGTTTATGGCAAACGATTCTGTAAATGCTCAACTGTTATAACCGTTATTTATGATCGGACCTCTCTCCAGCGCTTTGCGGAAAATGTTTCGATGTTTTCAAATACCCACCAGTTATAATTCGCCTCTCTTCTATAAGTATCTCTCCAATTCAAATTACAAAAAGCAGAACAAACAGAATACATTGAAACGATTCGTAGTTATATTTTTAGATGTACATATGTGCATACATTCATAAATTGAAGATATAATTAAGAACGAACGCACTAAATTTGATAATGAAATTAGTTTTTTAATCAACTTACAGCACTTTGTTGAAGTAAAGGCCTAATTATATTTTAGTGATGTAAATTAAATTTCGCGCGAAAACGATAAATCAACACAAAGGAAAATTTATGTTCAGGTCGTGTAATCATTTATATTTGGAAGTTAGCAAATTGAAAATCAATATGGATATTACGACACGTTCTCAATTTCGCGTCGAGATGTATAACATATGTAAAGTGTTAACGTGGTTTGACTACTACGAAACAATCCTAATAGATATGTAAGTCATAAATTATTATCTATATATATATATACTATTAAAGTCATTAATTCATTCGTTCATTTTGTTCATTGATATGTTGTATTAATATTGAACAAACCCATTCATCTATCCATCCATCCGTTTACTTATAAACCGTTTTCGATTGCAGAATGCATCAAATTCATAATATTATTTCTACAACATTATTGATCTACCTATGTATGCAGATAGAACTAAGGAGATTTTATGTCGTTAAAACTGCATCATCAACATTTTATGCACTAGTGAAGTTTGAATCAGTTGCGAATGGAAATTGCGCAGAGAAACTTTAAATGATACATTGAACGATTTTACACGAAATTTTACTTTAACTCATCCCGCAATCAATCGCTGTAAAGACATCATTGTTTATTACTTTAAAGTTGAGATCTTACATACTTACCGCTTAAAATGTCATAAAGAAGATTATATTATGAAGCTGCATTGAAACGAACTGCGTAATGTAGCAGACTCTGAATTTGAAAAAGTTTCCAACTCTCATGGTGAAGTTGCTCGTTTTCAAAAAAAAAGAATTTTTATTACGTTTAGTTATTATTATTTATTAAGTTTCGTTTAAATATTATATAAAAATAATGGATTTTTGCCTCATGTTGTATTACATCGTCATCTACAGCCACTCACCATCCAATTTGCGCAATTCTCATCCTATCTTAATTTCGTCTAACCATGTTCCCTGCGGTCTTTCTTTTATTTTTTGCATTTTGCATTCTCTCGGGTATCATTCTAGCACTTTTTTTGACTACCTTTCGTCTATTCTTCTAGCCACGTAGCCCACCCATTGCCATTTCACTACCCTTCTACTACCTTTGTAAAACTTCTCACCCACGTGTTCCGCTTCCTGTCTTTCTTCGTTATGCTGAGCACACAACGTTCTATACTTCTTTAAGTGCATTGTGTAGCATCTTGGCCTTCAATGTCCAAGTTTCACAAATATACGCTATCACTGACAAACTGCATTGATCGAAGATATTTTTCTCCACGGCAAAGTGGCATTTTTCATTTAAAACAACATTCATTCGATCAAATGCACTCCGTCCTAATTTAATACTTATCTTTATTTCTTCTTTTTTACTGGCGGACATGTCCATTATTTGACCTAAATATAAATAATATTAATGATAATTATTTATTACTTCTACTATTTTATCATCTAATGAAATGCTATCAGGCATGCAATTGTATAACATATACGTATATTCATAATTTGAAATTATATAAGTAAGGTCGATAGAAAGAAAGTTCATAGATAATTCGTCGCCGTCTAATCAGATATGAAAAACATAATTCGCACACGGAGAAAATGGCCACATTATAATCATATACTCTATTTGCTTAGGGTCTTTGAAAGGTCCTTCGGGTGTAATAATCGGGAGGGTTTTATAGCGAATCGGATAATGGGAAGCACATTATTACAGGTGTAATAATAAATATAATAACAATAACGATTACAACGATAAGACAGACACGGGCCAAATTCTAATTTCGCAATAACGTATTACAGCACTTTTACGCCAAATTACGAAAGTGTCGCTGTAAATTTAAATAAGCAGATTCTAAAAATCGCTGACGGCCATAATATTTCATAGACTTAAAATCGAGACGGTTTAAACTTCGAATCGTTTTATAGCGAATCGGATAGTGGGAAGCACATTATTACAGGTGTAATAATAAATATAATAACAATAACGATTACAACGATAAGACAGACACGGGCCAAATTCTAATTTCACAATAACGTATTACAGCACTTTTACGCCAAATTACGAAAGTGTCGCTATAAATTTAAATAAGCAGATTCTAAAAATCGCTGACGGCCATAATATTTCGTAGACTTAAAATCGAGACGGTTTAAACTTCGAATCGAATTTCCAGCGAGACGAAAAATATATCGAATCTTATTTAAAAATCCCATGGAAACGATTTTGCGTATACAGTATTATACATAGTTGGATATATTTGTTATCTCGTGTACAGATTGATATTTCTGTGTAATATTTTACGACTTAGTAATGACGCAGAGGCTGCTTCGGGTGGATTTTGCGCGCAAATAGCACAGCATCGGCACTAAACCCGCTTGTTACACCAGATAATATGGAATATTTTGTTACGGCCAAAGAATTTTCCGGGTCGAAAAGTATAACGCAAGAGCAATAAAACCCTTATGAAATATGCAGGCTCGAGTTGGCAGAATTTATTTAATCAATTTCGAGGGGGCCTCCGCCTTCTTTGATGTGCTCGAGAAATTTCACCGCGAAACAACGCAAATGCGGGCCTCGGCCGCCCACTAACCCGAATCGAAATTGCCGAAAAGCGATTTTCTTTTCAATGTGTTATTATTACGTGGAGATTTTTCCGGAAGATTGTGCAAAGCGCGAACGAGCGTGCTCACAGTGATAACAATGCGTAATTATTTTGCACAGAACGGGCCGGTTTGAAGGCGCGCGAGCGCATGAAATTAATGACGACATATCATTCAAATCATTCAAATATACATAAACATACATACATATAAACAAAATAGAAAAACTCGATATCCACATGTTTTTCACTATGAAAATTTGCGGTGTTTTTAAGTCAGAGCTATTAAACTTGGAAAAATAACTTTGGAACACTACTTTCAGAGCCTGCGGTCGAAATATCCAATTACTTTTTTGCAACTTTATAAACTTTGTTTGTTTATAAAGCCGAAGTTTTAATTATTAAATTAAAACTTATATGTTTACCATCTTACGGTATTATTAACAGGCTTTCAAAGGGCTCAAAACTCGGAATCTAAGGCTTCCATATGAAAACGCCTGAGGTGATGCTGCGGGAGTGTGTTTGTCCGATATGCAAAGCTACAGTTTTCAACTTAGGACCGTAAAATCTGGTATACATACTATCTTATGTATCCTAATTTTGACCGCAGGTGGGTTTTGAAAGGGTTGCTTCAAGGGCTTTTCCTAGGGCTGTGGTATCGGAGTTGGAGTCGTGAAAAATCAACCGACTCCGACTCCTTCTTATTATTTCGTTTAATTAATACCTACATATTGTATGACTGTATGCGTCACCTAGAATCTCCAATTTCATTCTAGTAAATCCACTAATAAATTGAAATTTAATTATTTCTTCATAAATATCATGGTTTTAAATTACTTTAAAAATAAAATCGCTGAATTGCATGTATTATATTTCGATGTGTTGCGGCCAAAACCAATTTTCACCTCCGTCTCATACATTTTGTTTATTAAATTGGTTTGTTTGTGAATGAAATTCATTCAATTAAAGCATTATGAATTTTGTTAATTTTAATTTATACTTATTTTATTATCAATAATTCAATAAATTGGGTAACAATAATTTTATACATTGGCAAGAAAACGCGATTCAACTAATATCGTTCAAGTTGGAATCAGAGTTTGAAGTCGAAGTCGGAATCGGAATTTGGAGTCGAATCAGAAGATAAATTCGGAAAATTTTGAAGCGACTTCACAGCCCTAGTTTATCCTAACTTTCAACATTAAATACCGGACAACGCCAAATGAGTGTGTTTGTTTGCTATGCAGTTCCACAGCTTTCATTAAATGGTCTTTTGAAAAGGGTTGAGCCTTTTAATGATTTATTATTTTACCAATATTCATTTTCCTGAACAGCACCGACTAGTATTATTTCAATTTAAAGCTCACAATAGAAATTTGTAGCAATACAAAAATATGACAATGCAACTTTTATTTCAATAAAAACATAAAATTCAGGCACTTAAATTTTGTTTTTCATGCAAATACGTCAACAATTTTAAGCGTATAACATTAAAAGATGGATTAAACTTCTGCTATGTACAAAATGAAAAATTGAGGATCACGCTTTATAAAACACGAGAAGTACCAAATTTATGAAATACGCGGCGGAAAAAAAAATTGTATATAAAAAAAGTAATATCTCAATATCATGTGAACATTTATAGTAAAAAAAAAAACCGCGAATTTTTCATAATCTCAGATAGGGATCAAGCCTCCGTCTACCGAATGTAAATATTCAACCCCTTTCGACGGAATTTTCCAACCCGACGTGCCTAAGTAGGTATACACGTGTGTCTGTGTACGGAAAAGCACTCGCACGTATGTAAATTTGTATATTAAAACGATTAGGATATCCTGCCGAGGGCCCCCAGCTGTTTTCATATTAAAATGAAATTATTTTATCTCGCGCGTAATACCGGAGGAGAAGGGACCGTCGCTGAACTAGTTTTTGTTCGCCGCGGAAAATTGAGCTTTCGCGTACGTTTTCCACGGGGTTAATTAAGCCTCGGCGTAAATGGCGTCGAAAATAATAATTTCTAAAAGGACCTACCGTCCGACCGAGCGACCGAACGAGCCAGGATGCAATATCCTCTTTTGCAGCGAACTTTTGTGCGCGGATGAAGGGGGGGGGGCGGCACCCCGGCGCCCCGGTGCCCCTTGCTCTGGAACGACACTGGCTGAGGGGTGGTCCGGGGGTGGTCCGAGGGTGGGACGGCGCTCATGGATGCGGAATTGGCTCTTTGTTTTGGGGAATTACGCTTTATGGAGCCGGACTTGTGCAGAGCCGGCGTAAGCTCGCGGCAATGTTGCCTCATTTGCTTAAACGAATGGCTTAAAGCGTGTTGAGCGCCATTTATATACACATATTGTATATTGTATACAACGTATACTACAATACGTGTACGAAAGCCCTACGAGTATTTTCTTGCGCGTATTTTATAAATAATTGAAATCCAAACATTTCAAATAATTAGAATGTTTGGTTCTAATATATGTACATATGTATGTACATACATAACTAGAATTTTATGGTTCTAGGACACTTACCCTCTGGATACATACCCCCGGTCAAAAACCCCCTGGACATTCACGCCCTGTGCAGAAAACCCCTGCCATGGATAAAAAATATTTTAAAATAGCAATAAGTAATTAATCGTTTAAATAAGATTAAATTAAGTGTGGTAGAGCATTTTTTAATTTCAATTTATATAAAATATTTATTATCAATTTATTGTTGCGAATAGAATAAATATCAATCTAAAAGACTTTCAGTCACCAGTTGACGTTTGCGTTCTGTGGTATTGAAAGTAAATTTTAAGGCCTTGTTCATAGTCTCGACAATGTCGCTGCGACAAAGTCTCAGAAGCGCGACAGTTTGTCGCGCTTACAATGAACACTATTACATAGACATTAATATGAACAGCGACACTTCTGCGACTTTAGTTACATACAACGATAGTTACATACATAAGTCTCTTTCCAAATTATACATTAGACTAGTGGTTTTACCCGGCTTTGCTCGGTCTTTGTAATATTATATAAACCGCTTTAACATGACTAATCTAATAGTAAGCATTTTATTAAATTCATTTGATTAGTTTTATTTTATGTAAATTTATTTGAATATTTATTTGGTTTTTTTATTAAATTGACTGTCACGAACAAACAAACATATATACTAAGTCTCTTTTGTAATTATATGTATACTAGAATACGACGCCTGCGCCCTTGGCACCTGAGCTCCCAGCGCCTACGCCCCCGGGGCTTCGAATCCTTTGAATCGAAAAAAATCGAATAAGTCCCTATGAATTGAAAAAAAAACAAAATTGAATGTATTGTCTACGAACCAACCAACCAAGGTTACATATATGCAAAGTCTCTTTTGAATTTTATAAAGGACTCGAAATTAATTACTGTAATGCTATAATTTTTATATTTCAAATACAATTACATGTGTTTAAATGACAAATGAATACGACATTTAAATGAATATGTTACCAATGTAATTACTTTCTAGGAAAAGGGAGAAACAACATGAAGAGAGCAAAATTGATGTATTTTGAAATGGAACTATCAAGGAATTATTTTATTGAAATTTATATTTTTCCATGATTGCCATCACGGGTTGCCTCTGAACGACACTTATGGTATTAAACTTGTACATGTATCAATTTTTAGATTATAAATTTGAAATTATCTTCAAATAGTAGGAAGGATGGTTTTGCCAATTTGAGGAACCGTTTCAACAATGAAATCAGGTTAACCGGAAAATCGTGATAAGAAACGATCGATTTGGAGTCATAAATATCCAAGTCTATACGCATTTGAGGATAGATAAAATGAGGGAACTCAGCCTAAATGTATAGTCATCTCTAAATTCACATGTTAAATTTTGACATATGTATGTATGTATGTATCGATGCGGTGCAAACGATCGAAAAGCGCTAGACAGACTGAACCACAGATAAACGACACGTGTACCTTATGCGCGCGCACTGCTCGCACTAAGCGAAATCTACCCGAAGTCCCGACATACCTACCCTGTATACGTTCTGAGCTTCTGATACTTTAGTTACAAATTTTGCCTTATTAAACTCGCCAGAAAGATCCAACTCAATTTTTATAATTACCATTTTAATAATAGCATCTGTGCACATCGAAAGGTTAATCGTCCTCTGATGTGCAATCTATCATTCGTGAAGTCGAGAATTGCGTTTTAAGCAGCCATCCAGTTAATCTGTGCTTCAGTCTGTCTAGCGCTTGTCGATCGTTTGCACCAAACCGGTAGGATGGTTTTGCCAATTTTATGATGAACCGCTTCAATAACGAAATCAGATAGATTGGAAAACTCTAAAAAGATGGATTTGGATTCACAAATGTCAAAGTCTGACAGCAGCACTGCAGTAATACTCGGAATCATTTTTTTACTCGAACCTGAGAATAGCTCTGTGCTATACAGTTGGCTTAAATGAATTAATTTAATTCAATTAAATCAATTAGAACTTAAGCTCTTGTATGTTTTGAATTTTGTCAATTTAATCTTGAAAATGGGTCACCTAGTATTTCAATGAAAACAAATGAAAATACTCTCGGGTCAATAATGGCGATTTAAATACATTAATATAACATCGTTATCAAATTTTGTATACAGTCAGGTCCGATTACCAGTTAAACTATATATCAAATTATATCTCATTTATAAATTATATATAAATTTATATATAAAATTATATATCCTGGTATAAATAAAATACACGCAGGGCCACCGAGAGGAGTCCCGGGCTCTGGAAAAATAATTCCGGGCTCTGGGACGAACTAAAAAAACAAGATCTTGCAGATAGATATTTTAATATGTACATATGTATGTGAAAAATTTATCAGAACTATTAGAAAAATACCGTGTTTGTTATTTTTTTAAATAATTGAATAAGATTATATAATAGGTACGATTTTACATGGACACAAATAATGTGAGATTCAATAAATATACGTATTTTTATGTAGAATAATGTTGCGTACGGGTGGGTGGAGGATCCAAGTAAAAGGCCAACAGTCGTTTCACAGCATTTATTGATGATTCAGGAGTTACACGCACTGTCACTGCTCCGTCAAGAATGAATTATATCGCCTACGTACCGCCTTATAAAGGGTAGATCTCTCAGGACGCCTAATCTGTTTACCTGTTGTATAGTCACGTATTCGGATATGTATTTCCAAGACATTGGGTCTTCCCGTACCGATTCTGAGAAATAACTAATAACGGTCATTGTTTAGCCTAAATGCACTTAGCGTCCAGATATAATCTTTGGAAGTAAGTGCATGCATTTAGTTAATCCGATAACAGATATCCGTTGGTCTAAGTGCAATTCGCTCAATCCACGGCGTACGTAACAATAATATAAAATATCAATATCGGTTAGTTGAAATGGGGTCCCTCGAGTAGTCCGGGCCCTCGAACTTTACCCTCGCTCCCCCCTCCCCTCTTGTCGGCCCTATACATACGTGACGATTTTGAATTTAGAACAAATATATTTCATTAAAATATTAATTATATAGTCTCGGTTTGACGACATTAATTAAATTTGTTCATTAATTGGAAATGCAATAAAAATAGAAATTAATTTTCCTATCGACAAAGTAACAAAATTTGAAATAGACATCATAAAAAAACTTTATTTTAAGTGCATTTCAAAACTAAAAAGAATGCTTTAGATTATATGCAATTTCAATAAACCTATGTATGAATTGCTACGTCGAATATATCAATAGTAATGCCTGTCGTGATCGCCTTAGAAATCCATTAAATTCGAATAAAATAATCATAACTGATGTATTCACGTATACACCGACAAGAGAATATATATTGTATATTTAATATTGTATTGCGTGTGTTGAAATATACTACCTTGTAAATACGAGTATTATTATAAGTACGAAATACTTATTTACATGGAACATAATGTTGGCAGATATTGTGTGTGAAAATTATTGAAAGCAAATCTGCGCTTTGTGTTTGAATTAATAATGAAAACAGGAAATGAAGTACTTTATAGTATTCAAAGTCTCCTGAAATCTTCTACAAAGCATGTAAAGTATTTTCCCTCGAGCAATGTAAATTTATGTCGGGATTTTCTTTCTGAACTAAGAGAAAACTGCGGTTTTCCAACAGAACGCACAATATTAATTACACCTGAGATTAAAAGGATTCGTCTGTCTACTGAACTGTGTAGTTTTTTTTCAGCGAACCGTTTTTTCAACGATCAAAGTTTTATTAAAATAACTATAGTAGAAACCTATCGAACGTATCGTATATTTATAAGCTCGAAATATGTGTATATATATATACGTACATATATATACATACATATGAAACGTAATTTATTTATTTTTGAGACTCTGAAATTGCTACATTTTGTATTGCTCGGTCTTACTAAGTGGGATTGTAAAGGAAAATTTATTGCTGATTTCAACTGTCGGAGAGAAAGCTAAAGAACACTTTTAGAAGGTGGGAATGTGTTAAACATTTATATTGCCAGTTTGGGGAAATTTAAAGCATAAAATGACTTTTAATAGCCGATTGCTAACGTATTTCGCAGCTATTGTTGACTTTATAATTGTAAACAAGTATATAATACGAATATTTTTCTCGAATATAAAAGACTATGTTTATTGGGTTAATATATTATCCAACTTTTGAACAGCATATTTATATATAATGGTTACTATTTCAACTACGTATATGATAAGTATTACATACATTGATAGATATGTATAAACCACATTATCATTACAAAGATAGATAGATAGTTTGGGAATACTTTTTGGTTATGAATAAATCAATTGTCTCATCATTTTGACTAATAAATATCGTGATGGAAATAGTTGGCATGTTTTCGTTTTAAATTCCGTAATAACATAATATGCATAGTTTACGCAAGAAAGCTAATACAGTATTTTTGATTTTTAAATGCTTTTTATTATTACTAAATTATGTTCACAATACATCTTATATCTATTTTAATAGCTACTGATCTACTGATCATTTTCTATTTTACAATTTTAATTTAATTTTGTTAGTAATCATAGTATTATATTATTCTAATGTTAATGTACAGCATAATAGGAAAAAATAGCTCAAAAATCTATTTACAATTTTTGCTAATACTATCCAGTTTAATATACACTATAAAATTTATTCATACTGACCTAAAAGTACACAAAAAAACCGACCATTTCAAATCTGTAATAAAAATTTATTAACAGAATACTAATTATCAAATATATTGAATCAAATAAACATAAAAATATTTTTGAAAATGTTAAATATGGATTTAAAGTAGGTGTTGTATTTTATTAGAGATATACATATGTATTTATATAGAATGATGTGTATTCTACATATGTACATAATATTTTATTGAACATAGAACATGGGATTACTGGCACGGCTTTATCAATGATGGAACAATGCAAATGAAAATTCACTGGGAAAGTGCTCTCGGAATTCCAAATGAATGTACCAGATACGATGAAACCACCGTTTTGCACCTGAGAAGATCTAACTAACATTTCCATTAAAGTTCCACTCTGATTGTTGCATTTATTTCGTTGAAGAATTAGTGTGATTGGATTGTCAACATGAAATATTTTTCACACGGCATTAAATACGGCAAAGATTGAAAAAACTTTTAATATAATGAATTTTAGTATACATATTTGGTCTAAATGTAATATGTCGTGACATGTGCCGCCCCAAAGTGTTTAAACGTGTTATGAATAACGAATTAGGCAAAGAAACGTTGTACGTACATATAGATTTTTATCGATTTTTCTATTAGAAAAGCTTTTACTTACACGAACAAATACGTCATTCACGGGTTTGATTATGAAAACCGATAAAATGTTTTTTTTTCGAACAAAAACCTTCGATGACGTTAGTATTGTGCCACTTCGACATTTCTATTCATTCGACACGGTCAACTACTTGTGTAATCTTACATTAGGGTCAACATAAATATTATTTATGCTTGTACGCTCGGTATATTATACCTACATATGTATGTACGTATATGAGTTGGTATTCATATATACATACATATGTATGTATGTTATACGAGACCATGATAAGTGTTGTCGCACACGAAATAAATCAACGTTAATGGAAATTATGTGTAAAAAATTAATTACACTTTGAGTGTTATAAATGACAGCAATGTTATACAATAAATCCGTTTTTATGGAATATATTAATATTTGCATACATATAATGTTTAAATTAAAGTGAGAAAACATAAAAAAATATGAATATTTAATACAGTTTTGTTTTATTTAAAAGAGACGGACATCTTTGATGAATGACTGTTCACTTTTTTATTTGTTCTATTTTTATATTTGTTAAATATTAAATTTTGATAAAATGAAAAAAAGTTTTAAAAGTGTAGCTTCGGTAACGCTGCTTTAAATCGAAATAATTTCAATTTTGCTAAAAACGAAGTAAATTTTTTGCGTACAAATATGAAAAAAAAAATTGCACATAATATCAAAGCATTCGAGATATTTTTTTTATAAAATGTTCGGCAGGAATTCAAATTATTGCGATGAAAATTTTAAGGCAGAAAAATATTTTTCAGTTTGCAGACAGACGTAGTTAAATTT
Source organism: Arctopsyche grandis (assembly GCF_051622035.1). Classification (NCBI taxonomy): domain Eukaryota; kingdom Metazoa; phylum Arthropoda; class Insecta; order Trichoptera; family Hydropsychidae; genus Arctopsyche; species Arctopsyche grandis. Next base: position 8,340,969 of record NC_135364.1, read on the forward strand.
CATAACGTAGAATTTTGTTATAATATATGTATATCCATATGTATATTGTGATAAAAATAAAATCCGTGTCCAATTTAATTTTCAAATAGATCAGATTTTTCGTTCATTTTTGATTAAATACAATAATTTTTCGATAATCGGAAAAATATTCGAATAAACGAAAACGTAAATGCTCAATGTCTCAAGCAAATAAAACAAAATACAACTTTTTATTTATCCATCTTATTCCATTCACTAAAGATAAATTTGTTTCGCAGAATATTTGTATTATTATATGATGCTTGTTGAAATATTCAAATCGAACACATTGAAATGTACGTTGTTGAATGAGTTGGGTATACTTGGACTACAATTTAATTATTAATTTTGAATTTTAAATGAAAATGAAGACTTTTATCAATTCTGCTTGCACATCATCATACTCTACATTTATATAAAATTAAAACACTAGCAGTCTTTTAATATCGAAGTACAAACGCGTAAGAGAATTAAGTACCGTTACGCGAGCTACCAATTTGGGAAAAGCGTTACCTCGTTAGTCGTTGCTTAAAAGCGTACGCGAGTTGTATGCTAGCTTTTCACTGAGAAACTAAGTTGACTTTAATATTTTCACCAAAAAGAATGATTTACAGGGAAGCGCAAATAAACGCATTAAATTTAATCTCAAACTCGTCGTTATGATTAAAAAATTATAAGAAGCAGGCGGAACACTCGTCGGCCATACGCTGTAATACATTCAAGCCATTAGACTGAAATTTTGTATATTTTATCAGTTGATTGCGAACAACAGTACAAAAGACACTCAAGATCCTAGTCAAAGGCTTTATATTTTTAACTTTAACATCCAAATGCCTTACTGTTTTAATATGGCAAACGACTGGAATGTATAAATAGTTTATTGATATTCAAATTCAAGTACAGTGAGTCCTCGACTTTCTGAAGATTCCCGCCTTTATTGGCACGTGTAGTTGACACATATAGATGAAAATACATTTCGCAATGGATCAAGAACTAAAATACAGACTTTTAAGAAGTATTATAATTTACGATCAACCTTTAGAAACGCCATAAGGGCGACCGAAGGACAGGATGGAAAATCATTCACGCAGTTTTGGAAAGAATACAATATTTATGACGCTGTTAAAAACATCGGTGCTGCCTAGAATGAAGTTTCAATATCTACCATGAAAAGAGTCTGGAAGAAGCTCACTCCTCAGATTTTTGATACCGTTTCGAAACCAGAAGAATAAGCTGGTGTAATTAACCATCTAATCGAAATAACCAACCAATTCAATTTAAATCTGAGCGAAAATGACTTTATCGAATTATTGGAAAGTCATCGAGTGGAAATAATAAATGAAACTTTAATGGAATATGAAGAACAGAGAAACAATGACAATGTTTCAGAAGAAGAAGTTGAAGAAATTTACAAATGATTGACAAATGACTGGCTGGCTTGAAATCTCAAGATCTAGACACCGATCGGTTTACAAAAGTGGATAAAGCAAGTGATGCTATTGCCTGTTATAAACTGATTCATTATGAAAAACAGGGCTACTGTACAAACATCACTGGACAAGTATGTATGTACTTAAAGATAAATTACATGAAAGAGGTCCCATTTTATCATCAAAAGAGTCTGAGGATATTATAATTCTGTAATACCTACACACATACACTTAAGAATGTACATACATATGTATGTATTGTTTTATTACTATTTTTAATTTTGTATACATACTATGTTCATATACTGTACCTATACAAATCTACCAAATCAATGTTACTTCAATGAAGATTTATACACTTATTATTATTTTTCTCAGCTGTCCCTTGATACAAAAATATTAATACATATATACACACACATCAAATATATCGAATTAAAGAATTCCTCGATATGAATATGACAACCTTTAAAAGACGGGGCGTTGAGATCGAGCGAGTGTCCCGAACCGGGTTCGAGTAAGACCCCAGTATTTTTTTAATCAAAATACAGCTTTTCTCAATACAAATGGGTTCAATATATATCTTATTAATCATTTTATACATCAACATAAAAAAGTTTTAGTCCTGTTGCATGTTTTTGACTATTTTTGTATTAAAAAATAACGACAAGCATCAACACGCACATGGGTAAGGCCAACAGGCGACTGCATGATTCAATTACCACGCGCCAAAAGCGACGAAAACAATATCTTACGAAAATATAGCTGTTTCTTTCTCTCGCATTGATTCATCGATCAACAAGAATATGCAAGCGAACAGTCAAAAACATGACTTATCGCTATCGCCTTTAAATCATACTTTGGAACGTAGAAATGTATAAATGTATTTTTTTACTATGTACCTAGAGTGTATAGTTTTGAAAACCACATAGTTATTACGAAAAACGTAAAAATTGGGGCACTTGCATATCCCACTTCGGTGAGGGAGGGTTAAACTCTCTTACCTCCCAAAAGAGAGTAAATCATTATCATATTCGAATTCAATAGTTCAAACTTCATTATATATGTATATATATATATATATATATATATATATATATATATATATATATATATATATATATATATATATATATATATATATATATATATAATATACATATATATTGTTCTTGCCTTATGTTTATTATTATTTTATATGACAAAAGTTTGTAATTAGTACGATAAAAGGTTTATGAAGTTTCGTACGTCAAAAATATCCCAAATAAGTTGATAACTTTCGGAAAAACTACAATTTTTTTTTGTATTGAAATAAATTCCAACTATTGACGAAGTATAATTGATGTTTAATGTTTTTCGAATTGAATAAACCAAAAAGTTTGATACGCTTATATCGTGGGTATATTCCACCAGATTAATGTTGAATATAAAAATCGCTTCGAGAAAAGCGCCTTTGGGCGGCTGTGTACTGAAATTCCTCGATTTATATACACAAGTATAAAGTATGCGTGCGCGTAAAGGGACAACTTTGGCAATTTAAGTTTTATTTCTGAACGGTTGAGGGGAACTTTGAGATACAAAAATTTTCGCATGCGCTAAGACAAATTCGAAAGTATAATATGATATATTTTTTAATTAAGCTCCACGATACACACTTAGGAAGTCGTTAGTCTACATATTTAGGTCTTATTTATGAGATTTTTTTTGTATACATATATATATTTTTTCTTTTCAGAGACGCGTGTGAGTAACGTTGTTCGAGATACGCACTCTTGTTCGCGACGCATAGGATTATCGGCTCTACGCTTTTGACGATCATTCGTCCTTAAACGTGAGCGGAAAATCTTATTTTTCGGTCGCATTTGCACACACACATACTTACGAGAGTGATATTTTTTAAGTAAGAATCATATACTAATGGCGTGTGTTAATTAAAAACGCAAGTTGACGCTTAAGAATGCAACCAAATCGGGAATACGTCAACCTGCTTTTATGTATATACATATGTATGTGACGCAATCAGTTCTGGTGCTAATTCTATAAAAAAGTTTACTTTGTATAGTAATGTAATAACAAGAATATTGACCAGCAGAATAGACTAGTGGTTATTATATAATGTTATGAACAGAGTGGTCACAAGTTCAAATCCCACTGGTTTCTGCTGGCCAGACCTTGAATTTGTGACTCCAGGTCGATCCTTTCCTATCAGAGTTTGCCAATTTATCTGATTTTCATTGAAACGGTTCAAATAAATTGGAAACCTTACCCATTTTCTCACAAAATCTCGAGTTTTCAGCAATATCGAATTTCGCTGAATTGTTTAAAATGCTGCAAATTTACAAATTTTACCATAGATATCTCTGTGGATATTAATTGATATGTATTTATGTATAATACTAATAATATTTGACTTATTCAATGTCAGCAGATGCAAGATGACATTCGTTGTATTATATTTAAACACGTTTTTAATATAATGCAGACTTCTTCTTGTCTTCTTTTTTTTTTATATATATATATATATATATATATATATATATATATATATATATATATATATATATATATATATATATATATATATATATATTTATATATATATATATATATATATATATATATATATATACATTTGTGTGTGCATGTATGCATGCGTGTATACGTATAAGTGTGTATGTATATGTATATGTATTGATTTTGATTTTTAAATGTTTTTTATTATTACTAAATTATGTTAACAATACATCTTATATCTATTTTAATAGCTACTGATCCACTGATCATTTTGTATTTTACAATTTAAATTTAATTTTGCTAGTAATCATAGTATTTTATTTTTTATTTTTTATTTTATTTTATTAATTGAAAAATCAACAGACAGGATGTACAGAGATAGGTATAAAAAACACAAAAAGTAAATAAATAATATATGTAACACCCGAGTCCAATAATAGATTTTTACAAAAATGAAAAAGATAAATATAAGGAAAACAAATTAAAAAGTAAAGAATAAAGGCATGACAAAATATGTAGTACATTGCATAATTAAACTATAGTATTAAAATATTTGGAAAAGGTTATAAGATAGAATATAAGAAGAAATTGAAATTTACAAATATAAAAAACAAATGAAAAAGGTAAATACAAAATAAACAAATGAAATGGAAAGGAATGAAAGCTATAATATGATTAAATAGCACATTACATAACTAAACTAAATTATAAAAATAATGGAAATATTGGAAAAATAGAATAGAAGAAAAAATGAATCAATCGGTCAAGATTCTCTTGATGTTAGACCTGAATTGATGTAGGGAAATACCAAACAGATCAACCTCATTCAGCTCTCCGTTAAACATACGATAAACGCGCTGCAGATAAAAATATTTTTGGGAATTAGTATTGAAAGGATCAAGTGAAAAGAGTGTAACGCGTCTAGGGTATCGAACTGGGATTCTGAAATTAACCTTATTCAGTAAATCAGAACAATCAAGGAAACCATTTATGAGCTTAAAGAAGAATATAGCATCAGAATGTCGTCGCCTGACAGAAAGATTGTTAAAAGAAAGGATTTTTAAAATGTCGGAAACAGTAGAATGGGTATAGGTAGGAAAAAGGTAGCGTAAGGATTTAATAAATTTAAGTTGAACTTTCTCAATACAATTAATATGGGATAAATAAAAAGGTGACCAGATAATTGAGGCAAATTCAAGGTGAGACCTTACAAAGGAAAAATAAAGTAATTTTAGTACATAAGGATCATTAAAGGGTTTTGTTGAGCGGAGTAGGAATCCAAGAGATTTAAATGCTTTGTTGGTAATAAAAGAAATATGTTCAGAGAAATCTAGTTTATTATTGAGTATTACACCAAGATCCTTAATAGAAGATGACGTGTTAAGGATTGAATGATTTAATTGATATTGATTAGTAATAATTGACTTATTTCTAGTGAAATTTAAAATAGAGCATTTTTCTAGATTAATAAAAAGATCATTATTTAAACAATATATAGAGAATCTATCTAGATCTTCTTGTATCTTATGACAATCGTCTATGGTGTATATAGGTTTGTAAATTTTTAAATCATCAGCGTAAAGAAGTATAAAGGAATGTTTGAAGATGTATGAGATATCATTAATATAGAGTAAAAAGAATAAGGGACCTAAATGCGACCCTTGTGGGACACCGGAAGGAATATGTCTAAGTGATGATCTAAAACCATTGAGAATTATGATTTGGTGACGATTTAGTATATACGAAGAGATCCAACGAAATAAATTTCCTCGGATTCCAAGGGACCAAAGTTTATTGAGTAAAAGGTTGTGATTGATTTTATCAAAAGCTTTAGAGAAATCCGTATAAACGACGTCTATTTGGATTCGTTTGTCCATATAAGATGTGAGAGTACTAGTGAAATTAAGCAGGTTAGTCTCTACCGATCTCCCCTTAAAAAAACCATGTTGTTCAGGTATAATGTAGTTTTTGAAATTGGAGAAAAGGAAATTATAGATAATTTTTTCAAAGATTTTACTAATGACAGATAGTTTAGATATAGGACGGTAATTCTCAATAAGATTCTTATCACCTTTTTTAAAAATAGGGGTGATGTAAGATAATTTCCAATAGTCAGGAATTTTACCGTTCGACATAGAATGATTGAAAAGGATTGTTATGGGAAGAGATAATGGGACAGCACATTTAACAAGGAAAAAAGAAGGCAAACCATCACAACCCGCACCAAGATTAACATTGAGAGAGTTGATGTGACTGAGTACAGTAGATAAGTCAAAATGAAAAGTAGATAAGTTACAAGAAGAAGTATCTGTATTAGAGATAGAAAGGTTAATGGTAGAATCACTATTGAAAGTGGAGTCAAAATAGTCAGCAAAAATGGTAATAGTATTATATTATTCTAATGTTAATGATCAGCATAATAGGAAAAAGATCTCAAAAACCTATTTACGTACACTATGTACGTACATATGTATGTACGTATATGTAGGTGTGTGTACATTATTTGTTACTAGTTTATGGTATTCCATTGTAATTTTTTTTCTTCCTCCTTTTTATTTTAATTATAAAGGTCATTTTTAATGACCTTATAAATAAATAAATAAATAAAGGCGCATTGGAGTTACCTTGTAGGCCTTCTTGGTATGAAATTAAAGATAATGATAAAAAAATAAATTGTTATCGGCCAATGACAAATCTTGCGACATTCGTATAGACTCGTGTCTATATAAGCGTGTATTAATTACATTCGATACGAACGATAGTTTTTACGTCATGGAATTTGATGGGGGAAAATCCGTTATAAATATGTTTTGGATGCTGAGATGGTCGTGGAAAAGGCGGAAAAATGCGAACGAAGAAGCGCCTATTGTGACGCGTTTCATTGTTCGTTCGGTCGTATTCATTCACCCGACAATTGCTAGTATCACAATGGAGGAAAGGGGAGATCTATGGAACCTTACCTCCCCCCCCATACATACACGTCCTATGGACCCCCATAAACGGGAATATAGATTTTTACCGTTTTCATATTGAACTTTGCCGCAGAATAGTGATGCTATTGAATTCCATTCGGACGACTCGGCAAGTTTTCCTCGCGTTACGCTGCTAGAGTACTTGCTTGTGGTCGGAAAATTATGGGGAAGTGGTAATGGGATCGAACTAGTCGATTTGTATGAGTTTCGATGTTTTTTATATTAAAAAAATTGTCGACTATTATAAGAGTCATTTATATTAATTAACAAGCGTAAATAACAACGTTAGTTGGATAAGGTGAAATAAGCTCACTAATTAATACATTTATATGTATATATTTCTATTGGTTTTACCCGGCTTCGTTCGGTATTTGTAATATAAACCGCTTAAACATAGCTAGTCTAATAGTAAATATTTTATTAAATTTATTTGAATAGTTTTATTTTATTTAAATATATTTGAATATCCATTTGTTTTTTATTAAATTTAACGTCACGGATTCTACGAATCAAAATTTATATACATACATACCTAGATACAAAATCTCTTTCAAAATTATATATTACATACATAGGTGTAGATATGTATATGATTTGTATCAGATCGAAATTGATACAAGCTGTGTAATATTTTCAATGATGAATTACTTTATTCAAAAACTACATACATATGTAACATATATACATACATACATATGTATGCATTTTAAAATTTTCAATTCGTAGTGAAAAAGTCAATATTTTCGGTTGACGGACGGGTTTGGTGCATCCGCTCTAAAATCGCCAGATTAACAGAACGGCAGCTTTAAACGTAATTCTCGTTTTCTCGAATGATAGATTGCACATCAGATGACGAACCTTTCGATGTGTACAGATGAAATTATTAAAAATGAGTTAGATCTTTTTGGCGAGTTTAATAAGGCAAGATTCGGAACTTATCGAATCTTCCCTTATTAAACTCGCCTGAAAGATCCAACTCAATTTTAATAATTACCATTTTAATAATTGCATCTGTGCACATCGAAAGGTTACCCGTCATCTGATGTGCAATCTATCATTCGAGAATACGAGAATTGCATTTAAAGCAGCAGTTCGTTAATCTGTCATTCAATTTGTGTGGCGATTTTAGAGCGGATGCACCGCATCCTGACGGACTATTGATTTCATGGACACTTGGCTGACAAACGCTTTGCCGAATGTATGCATATTAGGCCGATGGACTTTTGGCTGAACGTACAATTGACCGAACGTATTTTGACTAGGCTGACGGATATTTGGCCGAATGAAAATTTTAATAGCTTAAATTTATCAAATTTTTATAATATGTCAAATATTATATGATTTCTGAATCTCTTTTTAGTGGGATTTGAATAATTTTGATACACAATTAATAATTTTTATCGTTATATACATATATAAAAAAGCGTTATTTTTCAAAATCGATCAAAGTACAAAATTATTTGAAAAATGTATTGGGCGGCAGCAATTAAAAACGTATGTGTGCGTCATTATTTAATTTTGTTTTATTTTTATTTTTATATTATTTTTAATAAAGCAATTACATTATAATTAAAATAAATTAACAGATAATTGACAATGATATTTTATTTATCCCCTTTTCCATCACATCAACATCATTAACAGCCATTTACCATCCTCTGCTGATTAAAAAAAAACAAGGCAATTGCAAATATCAATCGGCCAAACATCCATCGGTCTAATGTCCGTTCAGCCAAAAGTCCATGCACGATATTTTGTAATAATACATACATATATAATACATTTTGATTGATGCGTGGTTTAACGATCTTACAAAAAAAACTGTTTCTTGTAAAGGTCACTTATGTAAATTTATAATATATGGATTTTAAGTTATGGCGTTTTAACCTTATATCATGAGCAAATAAACACATATGTACATGCAGACATGATGTATTAAATACATATAACATGAGAAATAGAAATACAACGCGAAAGTTCTCAGATTACTGTACTAGAGAGGCACATACACATGCTTATCGTACATATTTACATGTATACATATTACATACATATATTACACTAGAAATCTCTAACATATCGAGAACGTGCTGGGCGTGTAGCACTAATGGATTCTTTTGTATGAATGATTTACTTCCTTTCTCGGAATCAGGTGAACAATTAACCTTTTTAATGGACCATACACATTTTCCTTAAAAGCCATAATTACACATATTATTTTATATCTTACATACATATGTATATACATACATATACGTATTCTATGGTTCCCGGAAAAATGCACTACATTGCACTGAATAGTGGCGCTGTTTCGAGAAGTCCTAATTTGCAAAGGCGCTCAAAAAGAACATACAAATTAGAATTCCACAAAAAAAGGTTAGCACCCTCGGATAGCATACAAATACCCCCTTGACACTTTTTTGTAGAATTCTTTTGGGTTAGTTCTCCTTGAACATCTAGCATGCATTTGTCCAGTCACTATATTCTATATATACATCTATCTTACTTACATATATACATAAGTATTAAATTAGCATCATGTCAATATTCAAATTGAACAAAATTGCTATGCATACATATAATTCTAAAGTCTGCATGTAATTCATATCATAACATGAAAAATTTCTTTGTAAAACAATATTTGAAATTCATATTGTCAACACGGTTTTGTGTCAGTCATTGTTAAGCTAAGGATATTTTTGCAAAGAAGAGTATCCATGTAAAATTGATAAAGACGCAGAATATTCAAATAAAAAAAGCATTTTCTTTCTGGCGGAAACGTAAAATGAACATATCGCATCAAAATGTTTGTTTACGCATGTATGATATGTATTTATGTAGGTAGGAACTTCCCTCGATGACTGGTATGAGTGAAAAGTGAATATGTCAGAATACGACGGGTGACAGGTGAAAAATGAATACGGCCGAGCAAAGATATATATGCAATGGGGATTTGATACGACGAATAGATTCAGTTCGCATGATTTTGTCATAAGCGTATCGTGCTGCTTTCAATTTCACGCATAAAAAGTTTTTCAGCAAAATCTGCGTGTGTATTCCAGACACGTTTGGTTCGAGGGAAAAGGCAAGACAAGAGGGCTCTTCGGGTATCCGACCCACGGAAAGAGGGCGTTTTTCTCGAAAGAAAATCGCAACGATCGCTTTTTCGAAAGATTTTCAACGAGTCTTTGTATTCAAATATCACAACACTTTCCAAAAATACTGACGAGTGACTGGGGTAAAATTATGCATGAGAAATCAATTAAACGAAATACATAAACATATGAAAGAATACAAATATTTGAAGATCAGCATACTTTATATGGCAATCGAGAACGTAGAAATGGTATGTAATATTGAAAATGCTTTTATGGTGGGTGAATTTAAAAAGTAGAGTGATGTTAAAGTCAAAAAAGGATTATTTAATTAATGTAAATATTTCAAAATAATAAACACGAACTTAAAACTAATCTAATATATAATTTTGAAAGAGACTTTGCATATATGTACATATGTATGTATATATGTAACCTTGGTTCGTAAACAACACATTCGATTATTTTTTTCGATTCATTGGCGCCGATTCGATTTTTTTTCGATTCAGGGGGCAAAGGCCCAGAGGGCTAAGGCACCGAGGGCGAAGACTCCGGGGGGGGGGGGGGCGCCAGGGGCAACGGCGCTGAGGGTGAAGGCACCGGGGGGCCGCCGGATTCTGGTATACATATAATTTCGAAAGAGGCAGTCAATTTAATAAAAAAAAATGAGTATTCAAATAAGTTTAATAAAATGTTTACAATTAGATTAGTCATGTTTAAGCGGTTTATATTAAAAATACTGAGCGAAGGCGGGGAAAGCTACTAGTAAAAAATAAAAGTCAAATTCTACCGACCGCAATACGCACGAACAATGTTGTATTTCTTGACTAAAATACAATGCGAAACTGAAACGAAATGTAATTGGTCAAGTGGAGGGTGAATGCGATAGCATGTACATTTTACGTAAGTTTCCTGGAAGGTCGGTTCGAATGTAGTACAAATAATGCAAATTTAAAATATATGTATGTACATATATTTAAAACATGATACATGAAATGTGAAAGAGGGTTTTGCAAACAATAGTCATTATTTAAACAATATGATTTTATACTTAACCAGTGTTGTACGCAATGATTTCAACGGGTGTTTTTGGAAAGGAATTAATACATAAATTAAATTTAAGTTATATGTTATGTATACATTTTATAAAGGTAATTTATAGGTGCGCGAGTATATTGATAGTAAAAAGTCCACTGCGCTCATTATATCCTTGCTGATTCAGCCCGTTTGCCAACGTCCAAATGATGAATGAGTATGTGTGTACGCTTTTGTACTTGCTTCGGCGCATCTAACGCTGAAGTCACCCGTTCAAACCCAGGCGCTCAATATCAGGAGCACGTGTCAGTCGCTCAGCACCAGTTCCCCCATTCCCAGCGTCTCCTTGAACCGATTGGTCGTCACGTCACATGACGATCATTTATAATATTGGCCAAAATATTACTCTTTCGACAGTTAAAAATTTGAAAATGTGAAGTTTACTTTTCCATCATAAAATTTTTCTTTTTTCAACTTTTACTCGTATCGCCACCCACTACATATATACATTTATATGTATGTAGGTACATATATCATCATCGTTTAAAATCATTCTCCATCTAGTGCTTCTTTAATACGCTTCATTTCGTCCAAAATATAAAATTGAGCCTTTTTAAGTAAGTGGCATAAGTCCATTTTTCTTCATTTCAAGAAACATTTTGCAAAAAATTAAATATAATGGTTTGCTTTTAACAAAATTTAAAAATATAGGTGGCCTGTAATACGTTTATTCTGCTTTTCTGAGATTCTGAACATATTAAAAGTACATAGTTATAACAATTTGTGAATTGAGTCAAACAGAAATAGTATTTTTGGAACTGTAAATTGGACTTCCGCCACTTTCAAATATATAACGGCTTATATGTTGAGAACCAATCGGTGGCAGTTTGGTTTCTGTTCTGATTAAAATCGTTTTTTATTCAAATTTTTTTCAATGGATGAAAATCCGGATCCTGGCTGTTTCAATTTTTCATTTTTTTTCCGTGTTTTTCAGTGCTGTGTAGTTGAAGTTAGAATCGTAAAAAATCAACCAACTCCGACACATTTTTAATGTTTTATTTATTTAAGTCAAACATAAATAGTATTTTTGGAATTGAAAATTGGATTTCCGCCACTTTAAAATATTATGGCTCAATAAATTAAATTAATTATGATTACTTTTCATGATAATAATATGAAGCGCATCAACAGAGTTGTACCTAGTTTCTTTCATTAATTTGAAAATCTGGACCATTTTTGCATTATAAGTCTCGATGGTCAAAAATAAAGAATAATATGTTTATGCAGAAGAATATGTAGCATACCGATATATGTTAAATATTTTTGTTGCGATTTTTCAACGTCCACTTATAAATATTGTTTTTGTTGAAAAACGCAAGAAATTTTTTTCGTATCACCAAAAGAAAAAAAATTAAATTGAGTTTTGAGTTACATCGTCGTCAGCGAAGCGAAACTTTCCAATGATAATACGTGTGCTGAATTTCACAATGCAATACATCGTGGGCGTGTTATACTTCAATATAAATCTTAGATGAAAATTTAAGGCTCGCTTACCGCATAGGCTGAATTTAGATTCTCGATACGGTTTTCGATAAAGTTATATTAAAAAATAACAGCGAAAACTCAGCACGTCGTAAGACTAGCGATAGTGGGTAGGAGATCAATATAAGAACTTTTTTCTATGTAATAACACTCTTGCGACACACGATACGAGAATATATAAAAAATAAAATTCAGAATATCGAAATTGTAATTTGTTTTGAGAAATTTGAATTTAAGCCGTTTTCAAAGTGCTGTCCAAACATTCGAGATCAACCGCGGTGAATTTTAAATTAAAATTCATGTTTTTATTTTTGAATACAATATATAAATAGAAATTTTAATAATGGCGTTGCAACATGATTATATATAAGTGAGTAAATTAAATGAAAACAAAAGGGAAATGTTTATGCGAGGGAAAATCGCATGAATAAGCTCAAACTCAACCGGTTTCGCCACACAAAAGAAAGTTTCCTTTCAGTAAATGACAAGTATTGCTGAAAAGATTGCAGTGCTGCGGTCCGCTTTAAATTCTCTATCTATATAAAAAAATGCATTTGCATAAGCACTGCTTTCACAAAGTACGCGAAGATGAATCGGATTCAGAAGAAAGCGAACTGAATGCATTTTTATTCTTTAACAGTACAGGAAAGAACAAAAAAGCCCAACTTTTAAAGATATTGCATCGGAATAGCTATACGTTTGTATACTTTAATATCTGAAAAACGTCACAACACACATTTTATCGCATGCATATAATATGTGCTATGTATTTTTATGAAAGAAAAAAAACGGAATTCGCGGTACATCCAATTGGGCTCGTTTTATGGCATTATTTGGTAACATAAGTCACAATTTTACTTGACGTTTCTCGCCTGGAAAATATGTAAATGACTTACCTTTGCGATGGCTCTTGCTCCTCTCCCTTTTTAAAGCCTTTATTTTATTTTTCCGGAGTATTCCTTCAATTTCCTGCGCGTGTCTTCTGTCTTCTTATTTAAATAATAACGAGCGTTCAAAAGCGCCGAAAGACGGATTCCATTTTTTTTATTATATTATTCTATATATGTATGTATATATATTTTTTCAGTAATTTATATAATAATTAGCTTTGAAAATCATGTCAATTTTCAAACGGAGATAATAACGTTTTATGTTTGATGTATTTTATTTTCACCTAAGAAAAAGACATTAATTAAATTCTGAATTTACTGTAATCTTTTGTCAGAGACGCAAAAATATGTACTTATGTATATATGTACATTATATTGCTAGCAGAATTGAATTTTAAAATCTACCGATGAATGAATTAGTTTTGTGTGAATTTCGGATGTACATTGCGGAAAACTGTATTAATATTTATTTAAGAGGGATAAGTAGAGGTCACGTTTGCTTAGCGAATTCAAATCAAGGGACCACAATAGGATTATAATAGATTAGTGAAGTGTAAGTGGTCATCATGCTTGGTCCGAATATTAACGCAGAATAACTGGATTCAAAGTGAGGGATTAATGTGCTTTTAGCCACTACAAACTAATAAGGCATAAATCATATAGAATAATTCAAAACCAAATTACATCAGCCGAAACTCTTACAGGAACTAAAAGAAAAACAGTATTAAAACACGATCGTTACAGAAAAAAATTGATTTGATCCTTTATTTGAAACCATTAATGTCAAGAAATCCCTTGAAAAACATATTCATATCTAAGCTACACAACTATATTAGTCAAATAACAAATAAAATGTGATCTATATTTACATATACACTGTAATCCTCGCTTGCTTTTGGGACACGTCGAATTTTCCGCACCAAATCATATTACAATTTAATTTATTTCATTATCATAATATATATACACAAACGATGTTTTATTCAGATTTATATCACATTATTGAACCGGAAAGATATGTTATAACTGCAATATAAATAAAATCACACTATGTATGTATTTATGTATATGTATATTAAAAAAATCAAATAAAATAAAACAATGCCTTCACACATGATTCGTATTATTAAGGAGTGTTTAAGTGAATTAAAATTTTTATTATTATTTTTTCAATAGTGTTATTCAAAAGTCGTGCGTCAGTGCCGTTGCATTTAAACCGTGCGTGACGAGTGCTAGAATGTGAACGCGCACTGTGATACTAGCGTGAGGAGACAGCAAGTCTTGATTAGTAAAGTCAACAGAGATCCGAGATGATGTACAGGAGATGAGTGACTTCTTGGTGCAGCATCATCAGACATCACGCTAGATGCGACTACGACGACACCAGGAATCCCTAGACGTCCTGACGTCCCTGCACTTCCGGTTGAAGCTACACCCCCTCGGGATCCTCCCGGTGCACTCCTGCCCAGTTCAGATTCAGGACACGTGGCTGCCATCTATCGCAAAAGATGATCAGATTATTAACGAGACACTAGATCAAACTTTACCAAAAGGAAATAGAACAATTTGTAAAACGCATCGCATCCCCGGAGCATAATAGTGATATGTTCGTATGAACCAATTTATCAGGGTAGCGTTTTATATGTCGCAATAAATCAAACAGATCGAATATGAAAATAATAACTATTCATATCACTACTCCAGTTGACTGTCTGTTGATTGTAAGTTCCTTTATATTTTATTTTATACTAATATTCATTTAAATGGGCAATTAATAGACTTCACCGATGTGCTCTGAAGAAGATATATCAGATGATTGCATAAGGTCATACCCGATTACAGTTGAAATACACTAATCAAAATCGGGCACGAACTTATGCAGTGATCTAATAGTATGTGTACATATAAATAAATAAACAGATGATATATTTATAATAGTTCTACAATAGTGGTTTGAAAATGTGTAATACTATAAATGAATAATAGATAGAATGCATTTCGAGATGTTTGCCTTAGAATGGCCCAAAAAGTATACAGACAATAAAACTTGTGTCGTCTTTGAAAAGTGCACGTTCGGAATACAAATATGTACAACTGGTTCAACTTTTCGACGTTGAAAAATTTTATATTGTTTTTAAAAATAATAACAAGTTTGTACAATAGCTTTACAAACAGTTCGCAGTATTGCATAAAAAGCTATTAAAAACTGTACTGTGACTGTTTTTCTAGACAATGGTGGTGGTAATTTATATTAGATTTATTATATAATGTGCCCTTTCTCTGAAATTATTATTATTAACTCATTATGGACCGTCCAAATTTTCTTTAAGCTCTCCATTAAGGTAACGGTAAAAATAATAGGTTTTGTAAATTAAACATTACTCCCAAGCCTTACTGTTTATTAAATTGAAAAGTGAAATGCATGTTTTTTATAGTTGTCTTACACTGGATGACTAATCAGATAAGTATTTCTCACACTGTGGTGATTGCAGTATTCAATTTTGTCTAAAATTTATAAACATACATTTCAATATATTTTCACGTTATCTATTATTAAAGTTATCTATTTTAAAGATCATTGTGCCATTCATTTTAATGAAAGATTCGATTTGAGAAGTATGTATCCTATGGAGAAATAATAGAATGAACCTTGTTAAATAATCAGTCATGTTTGTTATAAGAGTATTTGAAATCATTTCTGAATATTATTGATAAATTCCTTGAAAAAAATTTCAAGCCTTAAACCATAAAAGTATATATTTAAAAAAAATTATTTATCGATATTTCGAATAAAAGATACGCTGGTATGATATCTATGAATGTAAGTTTAAGAAAAAACGAAATTTGAATGAAATTTTATTAAAAACACAGCGTGTGTTTACGTTCCATAGTGAGTTAAGCGTAGGACAAAAACAAGTATACTATTAAAATATTCAAAAGTAAATATTTCTACTAGGATTTTCCGATCTACGTGGAAGTAAAACGAACTCCAGAGAATTTGTCGAGAAAAGCATTGACACATCGTGTTGAAGTCAGAGAAATGTAATAATAATAGGAGGGCACTTATGAATAAATAATTGTGGTCAATATTACGCGGTACGTCTATAAATACGCTACAACGCACGGAATACAATAGGATCAATTTACTTATAAAAATCTATCCCATGTTGTTTATTGTGTGTGTTTGAATGTATTGTGCAATTTTTCCTATCTTGCGAGTAAAATAAACAAACATAGAAGCTTTTATCGGACATATGTATGTACGTCGAGCACCAAGCATCAAATACGACTGATGCTAAAATTATTTAGGATTGTCTGTGGACAATGGTCACTTGACAACAATATGACACCTAAAGCCACTCTATTAATATAACATTTCTCTGTTTGAAGTCACTTAATGACAGTATCTTCAAATAGTATGGCATACATATGCAGTTTGATATTATTTGAGCTAGCGAACATTTACTTACACACGAGTAGTTCCACGACATATCAAAGCCGCGCAAACGGCATAAAAATTCACAATTGAACCGGCAACAATGATGCTTTTCAAAACGCGTGCTATGCGAGATCTTATCTCGTTACGTTACACCTTTCGAACAGATGATCCCGTAAGGGTCGTACGTACGAACGCTCATTCAATATGGAAATACGCGTCGCTCGATGCACGCCGGCATCCACCCCAAACCACCCACTGCACTAGGATGCAGTGGCTCAGTAGTGCATCTATCCACGAACGAGAGGTCAAAGGAGACAGGGGGGAGGGGTGGGATTTCAGAATTGGATGCTTACCTGTGGCTGTGTATAGTTGTCTGGCTCGTCGCACCTGGCCGCTTGGTCGCCGAGGCACGCGATGTACGCGACAGCGTGTGGTATGTAGCTCTGTTCGAACGTGCCCGAGAACAACACTGTGGCCAGGGGACCTGTGTGCAAACACGTATATACTATACATATGAATTTATGAAATATATGCATGAAAAAAGGTTGGGAGCCGCTTGCTTAAGTCGCTTATCTCGCATGTCGAGCGCGCGCGCGCCGCATCGCGATCATTTGTCAACTTCATACGTGTGCACGATTCCATTGGGTATACTCACTCTGTGTAATGTGTGTGTGTGTTGTAGGGGGTGATTTGTGTATATAATGTAAATGCACTATTTGTATCTCTCAGGGGATTTAAAAGTCGAAGGATCCAAGTGACTGAATGATGCTGCTTTATTTCTGTACATTATATACATTGCAATAGCACTGGTATTAATATTCCGTTTGATACAGACATTACTAACAAACTAAACAGTAGCTAACTAACACACTTGTGAAGAGTCTTGGTCATCGACTAATACGAGAGAGTATTTAGTTAATATAATGTATTAGATGTATTATGAGCATTTATAAGAATTGTAAATAGGTTTTTGAGCTCTTTTTCCTATTATGCTGTACATTAACATTCGAATAATATAATACTATGATTACTAACCAAATTAAATTAAATTGTAAAATAGAAAATGATCAGTAGATCAGTAGCTATTATAATAGATATAAGATTGTGAACATAATTTCGTAATAATAAAAAGCATTTAAAAATCAAATAGCACTGGTAGAACTATTGAATACCAGTACATATACATATAGGTTATTTTAATTTTATTTATTTTATTGTCACAAATCAATACACACTCGCCATTACAGATTTGCTCCAAAGCGACGGGTTAATGAAATACATAAACAACCAGAAATCAGAAATACAGTAATACATACATATACAATCAGAATATATAGAATATAACAATTAATCAGAAATAATAATCATAGTGACATCTATGGATTTCAGATTACTGTGTATAATTAATACAAATTATACACAGGCAGATTTTTGTGACAACAGGATTAGATTTTTTAATACCAATTTTCAGGAACCGTTTCAGCAATGATCAGATAAAATTGGCAAACTCTGATAGAGAAACGATCGATTTGGAGTCACAAAACCCCCAAATCTAACCAGCAGTGGCGAGGACACGAACCTATGACCTCAGTGATGATAAATATATACGCTATCACTAAGCCAAACTGGCTAATGGTTATGCTGGTTATGGGTAGGGATTGCAATTCCGAAATTACCGATATCAGTAGTATCGATATTTGACTTTAAAAGCCTTTGGTAATACCGGTATTAAAAAAATAAATACCAATAGTATCATTTTTTTTCAAATTCGTACGTGTTATGTGTCGAAAACGATATCTCCATGGCTAAAAACTACGAAAACGACCGATGTGTATATGTCACAGTGAAATTATATTTCAAGTGAAAATAAGTTTTCACTGAATTTTCAGGGTTTGATTTATTCACTTAAGATTAGATTGCTAGGGTTGTTATTTTTTAAGGGTTATGATAGGTTAGGTTAAGTAAGGGTTGGCCCTATTCATTTAAGATTGGGTTGTTAGGGTTAAATTTATAGAGTTAAACCTTGTAAATTCATTGTTTGATACATTTTTACCGCTTGAATTAGTGAAAAAATATTTTTACTAGTGAAGAAAATGTCTTTTGTAAATAAAATACTGATTTTTTTAATTACGTACATACATTGAAAATGTGATAAAATATATTATTTGGAACCTTTTTTAGTACGATATATATGTACATACATATACAAATGATGACACGACAGGGACGGGACTACTTTTCTAATTAGAGTATGAAAAAAAATTTTTTTTCTTTCAACAACAACTAAACCTCCAGTTGATGGTTGACTCTTCGTTTGCATCTCCAGTGAGCGATAATTGGGTATCTGATAAGCTTAAGTCGGAATTGCAAAAAAGCTAAAAATTACACAAAAAAAAGAAACATTATAATCCTTTATACCTGCGTATAAAGGATTATACGTACCTACTTTACTTTTATACGCAAGAATAAAGGATTATACCTACCTACTTTAAAATTTTGAAAATAACCGAATAAATATCAAAAGTACCGGTAATACTGATAACGTTATTTTTTATTTCGATAATACCGGTATCGGAAATTCCATGGGCTTAAAGTCCCAGCAAAAAAAAGCTGCTGGCGAGGTCTTTTGGTTATTAAAAAAAACACAAATCGACCGTCTCTTGTTAGAATTTTTCAATTTTTCGATCTTCAATGTTGCGAAAGATCCAAAAAATCGATATGCTTCCACGCAGTTTATCGCAAATTCGAGATATTCGCATTTCAAATCTAATAAATGCTATCTATGTTACTAACGCATTTCTCGCAAATTTGCTGTGTATCAAAAATTTGTTGTCTCTATTTGTATGCACTGTAATGTTTGGAAAATTGTCCCCGTGGGGTAATTTGTGTCATGGCACATATGATTTATTTATGTAAAAATAAAATAAAATAAAATATGGACATTCGGTCGGAGCGAAGAATTAGATTTCCCATGTTGGACGTGGTGGGCTTACGTAGGATGTTAAACTAAAAAAAATCATCGATTTTAATCAATATCCAGTGCCTCCACTGAACAATTTATCTCTACAAAAATCATAAAAAAACTGGATGTTTTTAGTCGATCAGTTATGATTAACAAAAATTCAAAGATGCCGTTTTACTAAAAATTATCATACAAAGCGACAGAAGCTGTCTATTAATAATGACAAGAAGAAAACGTATTTTTTTTTCTTTTCATTATTAATTATTTTGAATATAAAAGTTGTTGAAAGCTTCTACGGATGTCTAACTTTATTTTAAATACAAAAAATGCCGAAAAAATATACAAAATTTATGAAATGTAAGCAAGCTGAGACACACATAAATATAATATACACAGACTACTATGTATGGTCAGTGTTGCTGTACGGATGCTATTAGTGGTAAGCTTGAACAAGAGTCCTTTGAAATGTAGTGTTACCGGAGAATGCTAAAGGTCTCATTGAAGGAACACACGAAGAATGAAACTGTTTCAAACTACTTAAAAAGAGAGCTTCTTGATACGGTAAAGCGCCATAATATAGAATATTTTGGCCACGTTATCATGGCTCAAAGTGTCACCTTCTACAGTCAATAATATAGGAGAAAGTAGAAGACAAACGGTGACTTGGGAAAAAGGGTTTTCTTGGCTCCGGAACAGTCATGGATGGGCTCAGGTCATGGATGGGAAGTGGACTCGAGAAATTGTTTCAGCTTGCCCATGATAAGACAGAAATTGGATAGGCTATAAATATTGTCTGACCATCGTCTACGTATGAATATGGATTTGGCATTAGAAGAAGAAGACATATGACTGTATTTTCGTTAATACACATTTCGTTAATTCAAATGTGTATATTTTATATTTAAAAATATATATAAGAAATGAATAATATTGTATGGGTTTTATGGAGCTCCAGTACAAAGCGCGCCACGCTCACAACGGGAATTTGTATGACGAAAGCGGTCTTTACATAAAATCGTCAATTTTTCATGATTCCGTTGTTATTTTGATTATAAAAGTTGTTGTGAACTACTTTAAGTATATATATATATATATATATATATATATATATATATATATATATATATATATATATATATATATATATATATATATATATATATATATATATATATATATGTATTAATTTTAAATAAAAATGTGTGAATTTAATGTAAAATATATGCCGGGAAAAATGTCATGTTAGGACGTAATTCAATTTCAATGTAAACGTATGTATGTACTTATTGGTTTCTATACATTTATCTATAAGCTGTCCATTGGAATTTATAAGCACATTTGTTTTAAACCTGGCTGGCATACGTGTTTTCATTTAGGTCGATGTCGGATACTCTTGATTGCGGTTGAGTGCATTTGAAAATGTAATAAAAATTAATGCTTTCAAGTTCAAATCGATTTCAATGCGTGGTGTTAGCTGTTCATTTATTCCACAAAACGTGGACTAGCCACTAGGGATTGCAATACCGGTATACTGGTTTACCGGTTAATCGGCGAAATTTCGCCATCGGTAAATACCGGTATTTACCGTAAACTATTTTATCGCGAATTAAGTACATACATATACAGGCATATAATTAAATTAAAAATCGATGAAAATGGTGTATTGTGAATAAGGTTTTCTGGAATTTGTTTATTTTCAATATTACAACACAGGCTAACCAAATCGTAGTAAATGCTATCAGACGGTTGTTTCGATCTGTACAGTATGATTCGAAGTACAGTATGATTTTTATGCAATTTACTAAGTGGATTTGCCTCAGATACATATAAAAGGGTTCAAGTTGCTTAAAAATAAGTCCAAAATACGACTGTTGAAAAACCCGACGTGCTGGAAAAAAGATACGTAATCAGTAGGAAAAATCTAGAAGAATCGACTTATTTGATTCATTTAACATTCAAAAAGTTTAATTTTGTATATCAGTTAAATTCTACTGGTATGATTGATATTTATTTATTTATTTTTACACACATATTTTTTACATACATACACCCAGCGCAAAACGAAGCTTACCAGTTGCATCACATGCAAATAACGATATATTTTTAAAGACTAGGAAAAGAATTTAAAATAACAGTTTTCGTATTATTTTCTACAACTCCTCTTCATCAATATGCAGCAAAAAAAAAGCGATTTCGTCAATAGATAACATTATGAGGGGAATCATTGTAAATTTGGAGTAAAAATGATCATTTTTTTTATACCTGGAGTAGATTTCATAAATCAAAAAATCGATAAAAACGGATTTTTTTTTTCTTTTTCAAGCTTCTCAACATATCAAGGGGACTTCAAATAATAGTAGGGAATACAAATAAAAATATTTTTTTATTTTAATATTTAATGGGACCCCCTTTGTTTTTAATAAATAGTTTTATTCGTTTAAGTAGTGATTCATATTAGTTTTTTAATAATTCATCACTAATTTCATTGTAGCATACATCATAAATAATGTATTTTAATTATTTTATCGTTTTTGGTTTCTTATCTCTAATTTTTTTGCCTATTTTGCTTCAAATATTTTCGATTATATTTAGATCCGAGCTGTTTCCTGGCCATTCAATGGAGTTTATACCTAAACTATCTTTATCTTGATCGATATTTAAACAAAAACTAAATGGTGATATACCAATGCATTAAAAATAATTAAAATAATTGTGAAAAAAATTTGAATACTCTAAAATTTTGAACGATGCGCCGGTGCTGAATCATCGTGAAAGACAAGATCCTTAACCATTTCCGGTAAGCCTTCTAATGTAGGAATAACGCTTTTGACGATGATTTTTTTATACTCCTGTGAGTTGACTATCCCATCTAGTTTAATGATTGACCGAACACTATACCGTGTGATGGCCCCCAATACCATACCATGGCGAATGTTAAACAGTCAGCGCTTAGCACGATTATTTATAGCGTTCACCTGATTTTCGTCGTACTAGCGCCATCCCATCTGATCCAATCAGGTTGAATTTGGATTCATCTGAAAAAGTAATCGTCTCCCAATCTTGAACTGTCCAATTTTTCTTCTCTTTGGCCCACCAAAGACGAGTATCCTTCATTTTCTTCGTGAGGAGGGTTTTTTTTTGCACGGCCCGTTAAAATAGACCAAGTTCATTTAGTTTATATTGAACTGATCTAAGGCTTACTGTTTTTTCCAACTTCAATGAACTCAGACCTTATTTTTGACGCAGTTTTGAAACTATTTTGAAGTGAAATTCTCTTTAAAATCCGTTCGTCTCGAGAAATCAGTTTTTTTGCCATTTTTCCTCTTTCGACAGGTGTTATGTCCATTGTTTTTTTATACTTCTTAAAAAATATAGTTATTGTAGGTAGAATACGTCCCCGTTCGTCGATAAATTTCCACAAAAGAATAATTTTCCTCCCAGAAAGTGACATTTTTTGATTTCTCGGCGATCGACAAAAATTCATATTTTACGCTCAACGCTCACAACACAAAAAAAAAGACACGCACTACTTGAAAGTCTGGGGGAAACTGACTTTAAAAGTTTTTGGCAACAATACGTTGAGGTATGCTGAAAACAACTGTAAAAGTATAAAAACAAAATTGCCAGAAAGTGAGACCCAATAGGGCGAAAAATGGGCCATTCCGGTAAAATTTGTGACTGATAAGCTGACTGATAATATACCAGGAAGGCTTAACAGGTAAACCCCAAATGCGCCTTCCTGGTCCACATAATTATTACATAGATACATGTAAATCTAAACAATATCTGACATCTATCGTCAGATATTACAAATATCGTATTAATACGATAAATAACGATTTTAAATAATACTTTCATGTAAAATACGATTTTTTTTTATATTCGATAAACAACCACAGAGACATCTATGGTGAGCAATATGGTGAAACCTAAGATATAACAATAACTAAAGCTTCGCAACAGAAAATTGGGAAGGAAACGCCAATTTTACAGGAATCGTTTCAATGAAAATCAGAAAAATTGGCAAATTCTGATAAGAAACGATTGACCTTGACAAATCAAGGTCTGGCCAATAGCGAGACTTAGCAGGAATCGAACTCGTAACATCAAGTACGAGATAATTCAACATTCACCACTAGACCACGCTACTGATATATGTATGTATGTACTAACGAAAACATTTTTATCTGTGGTACGACACCACATCCTTGAGTAATATGAAACATAAATAGACGCATGTTGGGTCAAGATAAGCTGATTTACCGCGATAGGCAACACACAACACAACAAGTTCGTAGGAACTTCAAAATAAACATCAGTCATCACTGAGATTTTGTCAGATTAGTAGGTTCTGTTATATTGTACTATACAGCACATTTGGACACGTGAAAAAAATCATAATGAAGCAAGATGATTGAGGTAAAAGCCAGACCAGAATTTATGAAAAAACGACTCGAATACTTTTATCAAGCTATGAAAGATGAAAAGTTAGTCGACGCGCCAATCTCTGTTCGCGGCCGGAAGTACATATGTGTTATAATTCATCCATTTCATAAATTATTTATTGTAAAAATATCACTTCTAATGTTCATATTCCACAGCTTCTTTGCGCACATTATAGTGCTCTCGGCGTGTAGTGAATCCTTCTTTGCTGATGAAATTTCGCTTAATGAAGCTCTTTCTGATTTCGAATTTCCTGTTATCGAAGCAATGTTACAGTATTGCTATCTCGGAGAAACACGTAAGAGTCGCTGACATCGCTTAACAACCAAGTATTTTTATTATCTGGTTTAAAAATTTCAAATACACTTAGATATCGACGATAACTACTTCGAGCGATTCTAAGATCTTGGCAAAAAGTTAAAAATCGACACAATCGACCCTCGATACAAAACAATCGATCAAACAAATTGTTTGGAAGTGTTGAGACTCTCAGATGATCCGACTTCGAGAGATGAGGCTATGAGTTTGACTCTCAATAACTATGAGACTGTAAGTATTGATTATTTGGTATCATACGTACCAAATAATACGTACACATATGTATATATTATACATATATAATTAATATTTAAATTAATTTAAAACAATTAGTAATTAATAAACATTATCTTAATTAGTCATCGTTGACGTCAATATGTACATTCGTTGATCGAAAATCTGGCAATAGATACGTTTTCCTCAGATCCGGCATGGATTTTGGAGTGCATTTTTAAATTTACCGCGTTCACGCTTCAATAAATAAATAACAGTTCGATAATAATCTTTAATGTTGCAGATAAAATTGAAAGTACATATGATTAGAAAATTAGATTTTTGGAATTTATGTATCGAAAATGATCAAACTGAAGTATTTGAAAATTTACATAATTTCTTATCTGAACACAAGAGTCGTATGTCTCGGGATATAAGTGAAAAAATAATTTAATATTTAATAGGGCTGAAATCGTCTTTTACGCAGTGCTTCCCCAAACCTTAAGAAGCAAACAATTTGATTTCAAACCCCGTTGATAATGAACATTTACGGACAGCTTCCAAGAAAAAGGAGAACTTGATAGAACTTTCAAATAATAGCATTTAAAAACTGAATTCGAAATAAATAAGTTTATTAATTTTTGGCTAGGTATAAGTTAAGAATATGAACAGCTTTATGACATAACGCTTAAATTTATGTCGCCGTTTACTAGCACTGAACTGGTTAAGAGAGCTTTCTCTTCATATATTTTAATAATACAAATATAGAAATTGATTGAATCCAGCTCCAGACTTAAAGGTAAATCTCGCATCATTTGAACCAAATTCAAAAAACTAAGTACAAAAATCTCATCAAATTTATTTTGTAAGGAGATTTAATGAAAAGAAAACATAATTTATGTATTTTGTAATTTTGTGTTTTTATTAAAACAATCAATAATATATTTAGTATCAATAATAGAAGTATGACGGATAATAAGGAGCATATTATAATTGTGACTCCGCAAAAAATTTTTTTTCCATAAAATTTGTTACCAAAACAGATCTACATACATATTGCGTGTATCCTGTCTTCACATTCCTTACCATACAAATACTATATATAATAATTACACTTGCAAAAACAAATTTCATGAAATACAATCATTTTTATATGGTGGTACAATTTAGCGTTATGTACTACCAAGTGGTACGCGAGTCAAAAAAGTTTGGGAAACGCTGCGTTGAGAGATGTGGACAGAATCCAGGCGACAACATTTTTGACCTTTCTAAGAGAAAAAAATCCCACTTCCGGTTCATTAAATTTAGTGATTTTATTTATTTTCATCACATTGATAAAATAATTATACTTGAATTTTTTTGTGAAGACCACACATGTTTAAGGGGTCGAAACAAATAGTGGAAGAAAAATCAAACAAGAGTAAACTGCCACTTGCGGTTGAGGGATGATTACCAAATTTTATACATAACTTTTTATTACGCTTAAGCTTTTAGATATGAAATTTCAGTTCAATAAACCAAAAGGTTTCTGAGAAAAAAATAAAAAACCCCGATTCTCTAGAGTAAAAGTACTACTTCCGGTTCAGATAAAAATATAAAGTTATAAAAATTATTATGTCTATTACATGTAAAAAAATTTCAGTCCGATTAAGTTAGCGGTTTGGGAGATAATTGAATTCAAAAACTTTAAAAAAAGGGGATACCTATAAGGAGAGGTACCATTTCCGGTCAACTTAAAAATTTCAAAAAAAATTACGTCGTGTCGATAAGAATTTCAGTAACCGATACTAAGTTTTAGTTGGATAGGCCTAACGGTGTTCAAAAAATCCCCAAAATACACCGACACACACACACATTTTTTCCATATCATGAAAACGTGATCAGTAATCGATTCTGAGTTCGAATTAGTCAAAATCTCGATTTCGCATGATCACAAAACTTCATCTATTGTTACTGTGTACATACATAGATAAAGTAAAAATGTATAAAAATACTAAAAGAAGGGTGTTTGGTAGCTCGATACAAAGCCTTGAAGGGTTGATAGCTTACATAATTTACGATATTTTGAGCCAAACATTCCTCAGTCCAAAGTCTTGTGTTTTTTTTTTAATTTAATTTTTAAAATTTTTTAGTAAAAACACCAAAATCTCACAGATAACACTCTTCTATGCCCTGTGAACACGAATCCGGCAATAAAAAATGTTGATTGGCTCGAGATTCGGAGATACATATATTTGTTTTTTAAATCGCGCGATTTTTCTATATCTTGGTGTTGTTCGGTCGATTTCTCAAAATTTGTCAATTTTCTGTCCAAAATGAATATTTTGTAGATGGAGATCTCGCACGAAGAATTCAGTTATATCGATTTTTGTTAAACGGTGACATACATAGTACGCGTGGTTCCTGAAAAGCATCTAATAGTCCAATCAATCCAATAACGGTCCAAAAAAGACGAAAATCCGAAATGAAAAAAGCAGATGTCATTTAAAAGAAAATTTTCCGTTTATGTATGCGCCGGAATAGATAGCAGAACTTTGATTCGGCCTCATTTTCTACCTGAAATTTTAAGCAGGGAAATTTACTTCCAGTTTTTGACGAGTTACCAATGCTGGACTCGGCAAATCCAATCATCTTCAAACATGATAGTTGTCCAGCATACTGAAGTTTAAAAATTTAAAGAAAACTATAATAACTGTTTTTCGGATAGCTTGCATCGGCATAGGTGGACTATAACTTGGGCTTGCTCGGTCACCTGATTTGACCATTTTAAAAATTTTCGTCTGATTACGGGTTAAGGAGCTCATTTACACAAAATAAGTAATTACAAAATAGCAAATAATCAGAAAAATGTAAAAATCTTTTAAGCCCCGAAGAAGAGATAAAACCCAAAATTACCAAAGCGGAAGTGAGACGAAAGACTCAACCCTTCAAGGTTTTTCGAGCTACTAAACATCCTGTATAAGATGAAAAAAATCTACGATCGAGAATAGAGAAAAATTACGTTTACAATACGTATTTTTAGATTCAATAAAGAAGCCATAAAAATTAATTTATTCTTGGAATTCTGTCAAACACATTAAAAATGTTTCTATTAATTGCAGAGCTTATAAATAGCACACTCAAAATAATACAAAGTACAGTATAAAACGCTTCGTTATCAAATTCCTTGCGCGAAATGTATTACGTCACCTGCAAAACGCTTAAATTTGTTTCTCGAAAGTCAATATAAGTCAAGTGGTGCAAAAGTGAATTAAGAATTTCAAATCAAATCATGAGGCTCGCGCTAAAAGAAAATTGACTTTTCAATTCGAGCGTTAATAAAGTCATTGTTTGCATTTTTATCTCGGAACCTTTTCCCTCTTTTCCACTCGCGCCACTTTCGCAATTTTCACGAAATCGGGAAACTTGTATCGCGAAAGTGACTTCGACATAATTTGAATCGTACGTGAGACACTTCGCGGAATGCGAGTCCCGTTTTATAGTTGCTGACGAAACGAAACAGTATTTTCCACTTTAAAACATCCATTTAAACAGATACACGACAAAACGACAGACGCAGCAGAACCATTTAGCGAAATAAAAAAAGGAAATTTAATTCAAAGCAAGCGATCGGAAATTGACTTGAAAGATTTTTGAACTCACATTTGAAAATAGTTCAGCGTCGCGGAGAATTTCGTTCGGTTAGTCAAAGAAGAAATCTAGTGAGATCGAATAAAGAATGACAAGCAGACTACTATAAAGGCGTTTACAGCAAGCGGGGTAATGTCCTCGAATATGTCGAACGTACGAACACAAAAAGGGTGAGAAAGGCTCATGTCGAAGGAGGAGACATGTTCGTTTTTAAGATTAAGAGACCTAAAAAAGAGGCACGATCCCGAGAATGAAGGTCGAAGTGTGAAATATGATGGTTGGCGATGTGTGCGTGCGTTCTATGAAAAAAATAAAATGTTTTCCGAAGAGTGGCTCTTCTCATTTTTTTTCACACACAACAGACACCAACGTAAAAAACTCTCAGCAGAATGCCAAATAACAAAAACCGACAGATATTGTGTTTCGTATAATCGATACAGTTAATTTAGCAAACGTATATTGAAAGGAGAAAAAGGCATGCTCGTTCACAACACGAGTTATTTCACGCAGACAAAAAAACTATTGTGTAGGCAAAGCCGTTAAGGAATACAAAAAAGGTGTTAAATTACAGTTTCACATTGTATATTTATGATAATAACGATAATTAATAACCGGCGCTCTCTGGCGACGGGGGCTATTATTTCGTTATTAGGCCGCTTAATTAGCTACATTAAGTGTTATTAAAAGGGATGAATAAAAGTAAGGGTTACTCCACTTTTCGATAGACACAGACAAATGAGAGTGTCACAGAGAATATTACAATAGTTGGCGCACTTAATAACAATATTCCCATCTCAAACTGTAAATACGATTTTACAAAGATGGAGCGGTTCTCGCGCGGTAATTATCCACGCTCGTTAATTTCAATCAAAAAAATGTTTAGGGATGATTAATTATTTCGATGGCGAAAAAAAGAGGAATAGTGCATGGCCGGTACGAAAAGGATGCTATAAAAACAAACGGTGTTCATCGGCGGTGAAAACTTGAAAGATTTATAGTGGATTTCCCGAATACATTAATCAAATGCGGAGTAAAAACAATTTCTTTGGCGATTTTTTTCAACCCCCTCCTCCCCTACCTTCCGCATCTTGAACGAATTGCAAAAGCGGTCTTTGTCTTAAGCCGTGCGAAACTTTTGCGCGCAAATCCTTGGGAAAACATTTTTTCCCACCGCGCCGGTTGAAGTCCCTCACTGGGAAATTCGCGCGATAATGTTAATTAGCGGAAAAATTATAAGGAAAAGAAGAGGCGAAGGGGAGTGGCAGAAAAGCGGTTCCCTTGGCGTCTTCTGCGATTGGCCCTTTTGTTTTCCCATGAAAAAAGTCCAAAACTCATTAAAATTACCCAAGTTGCAATCAAAGTAAACTTTATTTGACATTATTTAATTAACCAAGTTTATCCTTTGAAAATTGACTAAGCGGAATTTTTTCAAACAAATGATGCGGAAAATTTCAACAATATAACAATTGTGTCTATTTATTCATGTCGCATCAAACTTCTACGGTAAACTGTGAAGTGAGTCTATAAAACACACAATTTGATACCACGATATAGGGGAGAAGAGAATTTTTTTTGACCATCCGGTCGACGAACATCCGCATGAAATGGACCGTCGTATGTGGAGAGTGTAACCATAAAGTCTAGGACTTGCGTAGTATTTTAATAAATATTCACAATGTTTGCCCACATTGTACAAAGTAAAGGAAAACACAGCGTTCTTTGTAAAAGTGATAAGATATTCAGACCCATGTAAAATTTATGGGCTATTCATATCTAGAAAAAGAGGCAAAACGAAGAGAAAAAAACTTAGATGAAAAGAAGTAAATAAGGGAAAATTTTTCGTATCATTTGTGCACTGGGTTTGAGGTTTGATATTATTCTGTAGCCGGAGCATAAAGCGATTTCGTCAACCGAGATAACGCCCTCAAAACTGCTCCAATCGGATTCACAATCTTGGCTCTGTTCTTTTGTACATTCAAACGATTCGATTGGACAGCGAATTTTATTCACGACAGCATCCTGACGCTCTCGAGAATTTTTGATTTATCTCTGTGAAAACGAACAGATTGTTGTGCTGTGACGACATACAAAATGGGACGGAAACAATTAGTTAGTTGAAAACATACACTTAAATTGAAGAGTTCAGATTCACTAGATAAAAAAGCATAAGATAACATCCTGTCACGTAGTCATTTTTTTAAATGAGACCTATGTAGTAGACTACGATATCACGTCAGACATAATCCACTAACTTCTTTTTCAAATGGATCAACATTATCATCATATAAATACAGCCGCTCACTATCCACTGCTGGATGAAGGCCTCTCCAACACGCTTCCACTTGTCTCTGTTTCGCGCAACTCTCATCCATCGCACCCCACACATTTTCCAAATTTTTATCCATCTTCCCTGCGGTCTTCCTTTCATCCTTTTGTATTCTTTTGTCCACCTTTCGTCCATCCTTCTAGCCGCGTGGCCCACCCGTTGCCATTTCAATCTCTTCGCTCTATCCACTATATCCACTACTCTTGTCATATTTCTCACTCACGTATTCCGTTTTCTATATTTCCTAGCTATGCCAAGAATACACCGTTACATACTTCTTTAAAAGCATTGGACTTTGTGTAGCATATTAGCGTTCAATGTCCAATTTTCACATCCATACGTCATCACACGCAAAACACATTGATTGAAGATCTTTTTCTTCAGGCAGAGTGGGATTTTATTATTTAAAAACAACATTCATTCGTCCAAATGCACTCCATCCTAATTTCACATGTCTCTTTATTTATTCTTCTTTACTGTCAGACATGTCAATTATTTGACCTAAATACAAATAAATATTTACTATTTATAGTATTTTGTCTGGATGTAAGGAATAAAATATCCCGTAACGTTAATATCAAATCTCGTTTATAGAATGTCCTAGTCTTCACTTACACCCGATTTATCTTTATATGGACTATTCATCTAACAAATGATTAATCTAAGATCCCATTCATCTAAAAAATGATTAATCTAAGATCCTATTCATTTAACGGACCATCTGTTAAAGAAAAAAAAGTAAAATTCATAATATTAATCAATTTTTGAATGAATGGTCCGTAACGAATAACGAGTTGAACATTTCTAGATTAGATTTATCAGGTATGATTTAATTCAAGTGAGACTATTTGAAGGAGAAAGTGTAAGCTTGTGTTCAAACTATCCCGGAGTTGAAGGATAGAATCCAAATTTCATGATTATGGCGAGGAAAGCGATGGATAATGTTCGGCAAAGTTCCGAGCTCATCTCGTGTGATTCTATTTTCAAATTAACTTGTGTATAAGAATAATAATATAATAAAAATGTATAAGATCCGAATAATGTAGCATATATTTACCTATGGCATAAACAGGAACATCTTCAGCCCCGTGGGTGGCCCATTGTCTCGGTGCAGCTGCAGCGTGCACTCGGTTCATGTCTTGTCCCATTTCGGCAGGTCCCGGTTCAGCTAAACTGGGATCACCGATTCTGGCTCCGTGACCTGGTCCACTTCCGTACAGAACGGTGCTGTAAGGAAGTCCGTCGATATCTGAAGTTTTCACGTCACTACCTGTAGAAAACAGTCACGTTTTTAATTTCAAACATTAATAGGCACACGATGAAACCAACGGAATATTAATGAATATTGAAAAAGTTTTTTTTGAATTTCAGTCAAATTAATATGTATATATACACAAAAACTTTGTTGATCAATATTCATTTAAATTTTTTATCAAATTACTCTGAGTATCACTGCGTTTGAATATTCATCGCGTGGTGATCAATCAAACAAAAGGTCAGGAGTCGTAACAAAGTGATCAAACTTTCGGAACTTTAGAATTCAATAATAGGTATGGTTTTATTATACGTGATATAAAGTAAATAATATTTTTAAATTGAGCGAAATAATATAAAATAAAAATTGTATTTAAAACTCGCTTAAAAAAAATTAAAACAAAATACTGCCATTGTCAATGTGTCAAATAAGAAAATTTCATTGTGGGTGAAGTACGTATTTTTAAAACTAAAACGTTTAGAGAAAATGTTATGTAATAGAAATTAGTTATATGTAGATATGTATGTGAAATTTTTGCAGCATTTTATGATCAAACTGGCGAACCTCAAGACGCTGAATAACTTGAGATTTTCACGAGAGATTGGAAATAAGATGCCAATTTACAGGAACCGTTTCAATTAAAATCAGAAATATTGGCAAACTCTGATAGGAAATGATCAACCTGGAGTCACAAACCAAGGTCTGGCCAGCAGCTACTAGTGGGAGTCGAATCGTGACCACTCTGCTTGAAAGTATAATATGCTGACCACTAGTCCACGCTGCTGTTTAATATATATATATATATATATATATATATATATATATATATATATATATATATATATATACATATATATATATATTTTTTTTTTTTGTATATATTGTTTTAATATTTTTTATACAAATCTATGTAATATATGTAAACCTTGTTTTTAAAAAACTTTTTTTTACACAGCTTTTTTTCTACCTTTCGTCTATTCTTCTAGCCACGTGGCTCACCCATTACCATATCAATCTCTTTACACTACTAGCGGTTTTACCCAGCTTCGCTCGGTGTTTTTAATATAATTCGCTTAATCATGCCTAATCTAATAGTAAATATTTGATTAAATTTATTTGAATATTTTTATTTTATTTAAATTTGTTTGAATATTCATTTGTTATTTTTTTATTAAATTGAACGTCACGCATTCTACGAACCAAACAAATAAACATACACACATACAAAGACTCTTTGGAAATTATATATTAGGAGATATCCTACTTTTGCGTACTTATCACCCACGTATTCCGCTTCCTGTCTTTCCTCGTTATGCCAAGCATACAGCGTTCCATTCTTCTTTAAGTGGCATTCAATGGCCAAATTTCACATACATATGTACGTCAATATTGGCAAAACACATTGATCGAAAATCTTTTTGTTTTAGGTAAAGTGGCATTTTTGATTTAAAAACAGCAAATGCACTCCATCCTAATTTCATACGTCTCTTTATTTCTTCTTCTTTACTACTGGACATGTCTATTATTTGTCCTAAATAAAAATAACTATTGATTATTTCAACTCTTTTATTATCCAATGAGATGAATAAAATGAAAATAAAATTCTTTACACAATAAGAAAATCATCACGTGGTTTTAAAACGGTTAATTATTATTTATAGAAATCATTATTATTGATATAGAAATTTCAATACACATCTATGTATGTATGTACAAATTATATAATATATCCATAAATATAATAGCAAAATGTCGGGGCTTATCAAATCAACAAACAAATAGGTTTCAAATGGGAATTTCAGCAAAGGGTGAGA
Organism: Arctopsyche grandis; assembly: GCF_051622035.1. NCBI lineage: Eukaryota > Metazoa > Arthropoda > Insecta > Trichoptera > Hydropsychidae > Arctopsyche > Arctopsyche grandis. The sequence continues at coordinate 8,374,865 of NC_135364.1, forward strand.
TTTAATTTTCCACGATTCAAATTAGGCGAGCAGGTACCCGTAGCGTACATGCTGCGCATTAAATCAGATTGTGCTTACCAACCATAAAAGAATAAACATACATACATATATGCTCATGCAAATACAAAATTGGGTCACTAATTTGCCATCAACATACAATCAGATACTAATGGGTTAAGGAAGACTATCACGAGCACACACACGCAGTGCATTTATAAAGTTCTCGGAGAGTGGTTATTTTATTTTGTAATTTATAATAAATATATGCAAGAGTAAACTTTTTGATGCAAGCTTTATCAGGTATGCACGAGAAGATATTTAATTCGTTTGAATTTGAAGTGCATGCCAACATAATAACAATCTTAGCTGAATTGGGTTAGAATAAACCGTATATCGTTACGGCTATACATATGTACGTTGGTATTATATGTATTTAAAGAGACAATGTATAAAAGAAGAACATTATTTATGAATGGATTTTTTTGTTAGTGAATGATAGTTGGGAGAACATCAAAGATGACATTAGTATTGGAATAAAATATTTGAATTGTGGAAACTGTAGGTTAAAATTAATAACCGAATAACAATAAAAAATATACCGTTTGCACTCCACATTACACTAAACTAGATTAAGGCATGTAAAGCATTATATAGGGATCGCTGCAAACAAGGGTGGGAAAGACGTGGGGGAGCAAATTTCCTCCAACGGGAAAGAATCGGCACATACTTTTGATAAGAAATCATTCTAAAAGATAAATCCAAGCAAGCTTTCATTGCGGTAGGTGACTAAAATTTTTTTTTTTTGTTCATAGTTCCATGAAAGGTCAACCCAAATCGACATCATGGCTAGTTGTGTACATATCCAAACACATAATTCAATGAAAGTACATAGATACAAATTAAAAACCACAAGCATATGTATTTTTTGCGTCAATCAACAAATACGGACTGGTCAAATTTGCGGTATACAGGAGAGGATTTTATTTAAACTTTCACAATACATAATTAAGTCAAACATATTGGCGAACGAAAGACAGTCGATCTGGAATTATCAACTATCCAAATCTTGCCTGAAGCGATAGACGTATTTGTATTTGTATAAATTTCTCAATTCCGGCCGAGATTTGAACCCATGTCCTCTCTACCGGCAAACAATCGTTTAACCCTCCCTCACCGAAGTGGGGTATGCAAGTGCCCCAATTTTTACGTTCTTCGTTATTACTATGTGGTTTTCAAAGCTATATACACTATATATCTTGTTTTCCTAGAATTAACTACAAAGATTTTTTATGATTTAGAAAAGGGGTACATCGTAAAAAAAATACATTTCTACGTTCCAAAGTGTGATTTAAAGGCGGTAGCGATAAGTCATGTTTTTGACTGTTCGCTTGCATATTGTTGTTGATCGATGATTCAATGCGAGAGAAAGAGACAGCTATATTTTCGTAAGCTATTGTTTTTGTCGCTTTTGGCACGTGGCTATTGAGTCATGCAGTCGCCTGTTGACCATACCTATGTACGTCGATACGTTTGCATGTCGATACTTGTCGTTATTTTTTAATACAAAAATAGTTAAAAACATGCTATAGAACTAAACAAATTTTATGTTGATGTATAAAATAATTAATAAGATATATATTGAACCCACTTGTATTGAGAAAAGCTGTATTTTGACTAAAAAATACTGGGGTCTTACTCGACCCCGGTTAGGGACACTCGTTCGATCTCGACGCTCCATCCTTCACAGGTTAACCAGTGAGATACGCTTTGAATTGGCTAGATGCAACAATACTGACGTATACCAGAAGGGCTTCAAAGAATAGGAATTCTGTATTGAAAATTGTTTTTAATTTAAGTGGAACACAATTTACAATCTTGTGTATATACACTTTCCAGGAGCTTTTTGAACGCCCCTCCCCGTATATGTACATTAGCATAACATAGCGAGTACTCAACCTAATTAAGTAGTTTCGAGTGAATTATATACGAAGTCGTTTTCGAATTGAAATACATAGCCGTTACTTAGTTGCGGAACAACTTAATCCGAAAGTACTTAAGCTAGTGCGGACCGCGCCTTCGGAATAGTTCAAAAGTCGAATGTGCACGGAAGCGGGACACCAGCTCGTATGCCTTGGATTAACTAAGTGTACACATACCCAGTATGGGGTGGTCCCGTGGTGCACCATGTCCTCCCACTGTCATGACATGACCGTGGTCTGCGGTGACCAGTAGCAGGTCAGCCCGTGACAGAGCCGCTCTTACGGCAGCCTCCAGTTGCAGCGTCTCATCCAGGGCTCGGTAAGGGTTGTTGTAATGGTGGGCGTGATCGATGCGACCACCTAAATATAAACATTTGTAGATTTAAAGTGTGTGGATAACAAGTTAATACCAAAAGTTTTAGGCGTTTCAATGAAAGTTTGGAAATTCGGCTCTATGTATTATAGCGTACGATTTACGAGTTGAGTGGCCTCCAAATTTTCGCCGTACGTAATTTTGTCAGTGTAAAAAAAGCTTTTGAAAAGGTAAGTAGGCTGAAAAGAAAATATATCATTCCTAGTGCCAAGTTAAATAAAACATTTGGATAATCTAGATTTTCCACATATCTATGTACTGTATATTTATAGGTAGTGTGGTATATTATAAGTACATATGTAGGTTGGTGCTGAAATATTATTTCAGTATTTCAGAAAATTTTGATATTATAAGCATGATCTTTGTTGTATTATAATACATATATGTGTAATATATTATCTTCGTATATAATTTATTTATTTATTTAAAGTTTGGACCATTGTAGTATTACAGGTATTCCTAATGCGCCACAATGGTCAAAAATATAACAGAAAAGAAAAGAAACAAAATAATAACTAAAGAAATTAGACATAACAAAAACAAAACATATATGTATATACACAAACAACTAATAATAATAATAATAATAATAATTACAAATTATAAAAAACAACAAAGAAGGGAATGTATTATAAAAGAAAAGAGAGAAAGAAAAATAAATATAAACATATGTTTATACATAGACAATAATACATGTATACATAATCATACAAAAACAATAGCAATTATAGTAATTAAAGAACATATATGTATAATATATAATACATATATGTATAATTTATAATACATATATGTATAATTTATAATCTTTCGAGGAAAAAAAGGAATTATGACAGCACTTTTCTATTCCCAGCGTAGTAAACTTCGCCATGTCGCACATTTTTACTACATATGTACCATGTAATGAAGTTTTCTTGGGAAAGGTGTTTATTTCGAGTTAGTTTCTAATTTGCCTGCTGTAGCAGAAGTAATGGAAAGTGGGAAGTTGATGGTGGTTAATTGGATTTTTGATGACAATTTTGTATGAATTCGTGTCATCATTTATTGTCAGATACAACTGGAAAATTCCGACAGGCGATGATCGATCTGTATTTTTATAATCAACCAGATCCTGTCAGCAGCGACATAAATACTCGTAATCAACGAAAAAATCTAAAATTTGACCATTGAAAAAGTAAAAAACTGCTTTACACTAATTGCCGAAAATACACATTTTTAATAATACAAAAAAAAAATGATATGAAAAAATATTATATGAAGTTTTCTTTATATAATTTTTTCCAAGAAATAATCTTTATTTCAACTGTAGTAAGTACTTTCCAAAAGCTTGTTTAACCCACATAATAACTTTCCCTACTGCGCTAAATAATCCACTAGCCAATGTGCTGAGCGCCAAGCTTCCAGTAAAAAATATGTGTGTTAAGTTAAAATAATGTAAAATCTGCGAGGTTGAATATTTTTATTATCTATAAAAATCATTTTATCATTGTATTGAACGTCGAATAATATTAAATAAGTGCAAGAAATGATAAAAAAATAACGGTTGAAGCAGAGACATCATTTCAAGGCGGATATCATTCTCACATTGACTGTTGAGTGCGGTGCGTACAGAATTTCCTCTCTCGCATCATTGAGACAAGGGGAAAATAATTACACTGTTCGACACAAAAAATGGTTCAGAGACGAGATATGACTTTTTTTTTAGATCTATGCCCAGTTAACACGAATCTGGTAATAAAAAAATGTTGATTGGCTCGAGATTCGGAGATATGTATATGTGTTTTTTTAAATCGCTCGATTTTTCTATATCTTGGTGTTGTTCGGTCGATGTCTCAAAATCTGTAAATTTTCTGTTCAAAATGAATATTGGAATCTATAGTTGGGTATTTTATCTTTCATTTGTAGTACTTTTCAGCTTGCAAATCTCTCTAAGTAGTCGTATTTTCACTTGGGATTTTTTCCCACTATTAATACTATTTTATATTAAGTATTTTCTATTGAAACATGTTTATTGAAATAGTGTTCTGGCCACACTATTTTTTGTTTTCGTTCAAAAGGGTTAATTGGAAGTGTGCTGAATTTTAAATCAGTAAAATTTCGAGCTAAAAACTCGTACTAGTGGAGCACGATTTTGTGTTGTATATCCGAATCTCGAGCCAGTCAACATTTTTTATTATCATGTTCACTGGGCATAAATCTATAAGAAAAGTCATATCTTGTCTCTGAACCAAAAAAAAATCGTCATTTGTCGAACACTGTTATTTCTGTTTTTATAGATCAATGATTTTATTTCGTAATGACATAATTCAAATCATAGAGGTTTTGATGAGGAATACATAAAGTATGAAGACACTGCATTCAATATATTTGGAGAAATAAAATAAAATATAGTCCTGGTCACTCGCTATCAATCACAGTGCGGCAAGTGTTAAAAGGCAAAATTTTCTATGTCACGTGTTTGAACTCACCTTCTACCATTAAGAAAAATCCTTTGGGATTTTTTTCAAGTATGGACAGCGCAATCATAGTCATGTCCAGAAGAGATGGATCGCCCGCTGGTCCTGGTGGTTGATCGGCGGCAAAGCTCATATGAGAATAGTCGAATAGACCTGTTAAATTTTAAAATACAATTGAAAATAGTTCTTTTATTGCTCTCCTTTTTGAAGAATTATTAAGCTGTTTTAGCAAATAGGACGCTAAGCGCCGGAGGGAAAAGAGGTCTTTTGGCTCTGTGAGGAAAATTGGAAAAATGCTCTCCAACCGCAAACGTACAGTGACCCTTTTTATTGCACAATTCCTATGGGGTTTACGCAAGCCTACCCGAGGATCACTATTGTGGAAACAGGAAATGGATGGCGTTCTTTCATTTGACCTTTTGAATGTTTCCCTTTAATATTATGTATACATATATACATACATGTAAATGTAAAACTGAAAATGGCTTGAAAAATTTTCGCCGCAACACAAATCTTTTGTTGAAAATGCGTGTATCCGGTAAATGCCGTAAAGTTACTCATAAATAAATAAAAACACGCATGAGAATTGTATACAAGCAAATTATATATTTATTTTATAGAAAAAAATGATTTTATTCAAAGAAAACAATATAATTTACCTAAGAGATAATCAACTTTATCGGTATTGACGTTGTCAAACTGCTCCTTGTTCCACACGTACTCTGCCCTGAGTCTTCGTCGTTTTTTATCTCTTAGCCAATCGTCTATCAAATTTCTCCCATCTAGACGTCTACCCTCAGCCGATGGTTGTTCGGGATCTCTGGTCACTGTTGGCAACCAATGCCTCCTACCCCCGCCTAATATTACCTAATAAAAATAAAAAGAAAAACTCAAATTACGAATGAAATGTTTTTCGTTCAATATTATTTATTTTAGACGGAAAATGCGGTCGAAGACGTAGTTTCTTATAATATCTAATTTCTTATTCAGATCTCACGCGTCGGTTAGTTTGGTTAGATAAATATAAGTTTTGTCAATAGGGGATGAAAAGGGTCGAGAGAATGGTAAAAAAAAAAACGAAGACACTGTGTAAAGAAAATTGAACAATTTTTTCTTGCAAAAGGCTTTTCAGCAAGTTCTCACATCAATAAATTTTACTGAACAAAATTCAATTCGAAAAAGGATTTTGCGTAGGAACGGTATACTTTAAATATATCGTAAATAGTAGGATTCAACAAATCTTACAGTACATAAATAAACGAAAAAAAATCACAAGCATTGTACACGAAAAAATTCACATTATATAAAGCGACATAGAGTACAATAGTTATCAATGATGATATGAGCCGTTATAATTGAAAGTGGCATAAGTACACTTTTCTTCATTTAAAGAAATATCTGGCAACACATTTAATATATTATTTTGCGTTTAACAATATTTAAAATTACTGGTGGCCTGTTATACGTATATTCTGCTTTTCCGAGATCCTGGATATATCGAATTAAACGAAGTGATAAAAATTTGTGAATTAAGTCAAATAGAAATTTTTTTTTTGAAACTGAAAATTGGACTTCCGCCACTTTCAAATATAACGACTTATATATTTATATTAATATTACATAACTAAACAGGACAGCATTTTAAAAATTGAAATTTATAAAGACTAAACACAAAAGATAGCAGTTTTCATAATTATACTCCAGTTAACAATCTTTCAATTGTATTGAAGTTCCCTTGGCTTTCATTTATGGCTCGTAGACGTGTAGGATGAAGGATTTTAGAAAATAATTAATACATGCTTTGAAATAACAGTAATAGTTGTTACTTTAATACATTTTACTAGAAGTTGTTGTTGTATAGAATTTGAAAATAAAAACAAGATTGCGTTTAAAACTCAATTTAGCCCAATTCTTCCCAAACTTATTTTGCCCATGGACCCCCTCTCAGAGCAAAAACCTGACCATGAACTACCAAGTAGTCTATTTTTTTTCAATGAGATGGGTTAATCTGATGGGATGATATGAGAAGATTGTTCAGCTCTACATATGTTTGTCTCCACGAGCACTAATTTCCAGTCGGTCTCTTTTTTTCGTGATGAGGTTCATAACTGCACTAAATCCACGATCTGCTAAATATGAAGATGGGAAAGCAATCAACAGCTTCTGTACAGTGACCCATAATGCAGGATATAAAATTGGTATCTGCTTTTGTAACCAGAATTTGTGGATAGTTCAATAAATTTCTCCTGTATTATTAGTATGGATTCATTGGAAAAGGGTTCAACATCCAATTTGGGATAACCAAGTGAAGAAAGTCTTCAAATCTTTGGCTGAGGTCAGAATTATGAGCCGTTAAGTGTTGACAATGAGAAAGCGAATCTTCATCTCGTTTTTACAATTTTGAAAGATTTGGAAACAGAGAGTATTCTCCTCTCCCCAAGTTTCGTTTGTATAGAAAAAAATTGAAACAAACGCAGATATTACACTTTTAGTTTTGATTAAATCTAATTGATCACCTAGTGACTTCAAATTGGTTTCGTTAAATTTGGTAAATAAGTCAGTCATATAAGCCATGTCAATTTTTTAATGAATTAAATTGAGCTGCAAATCATTGTCTTTACTTTCCAGGAATTCCAACACTGAATCAAAAAGTGCATAAAACCGATCCAAACATGCACTTTTAAACAACTAATGAACTTCGGTGTTGAATAGTAAACGATTATAGTCTTCATCACTTTCCAAATAAAGTTGAGCAAATAATCTCTCATTTTATTTACTGCTTTTAATTTTATTAACTGCTCTACTGACATAATCTAGTGATCTATGCAAGCATTCACTAAGATTTTTGGCAACTAAATGGGTATCCGGACATGTGCATTAAACCCCCTGGGCATTAAACCACCGTGCAAAATTTGTTTAAAAATAGTTATAAATAATTAATAATTTAAAAGTAATAAATAAGAATAAATGAAGTGTGGTAGAGCATATTTAATTTAAATTTATATAGAATATTTAATTTCAATTTATTGTTGTAAATAGAATAAATATCAATTTAAAAGACTTTCAGTCACCAGGTAGCGTTTGTTTTCTGTGGTATTGAAGGTAAATTTCAATAGAAGTACATATATATTATTAATATTGTATTTTAAATATTTTTAGACTATCCATGATGGAATTTGTAAAATCGAAAAAAAAGAAGAATAAAGGAGGTATGTAAAAAGAGATACAATTGATTTTGGAGTTTTGTATATTTTAAATTATTATTATTGATTACTGATTTTTTATTATTGATTATTTATAAAGAATCTGATATATGTATTTTTAATATCTATATTTCTGAATCTGTATTTTTCTGGCTGAAATAAATTAGCATCGATACTGACTTTTTATTAAATATACTGTCAATGTTTATAAAATATTATGTGTCCGGGGGGGGGGGGGGGTAAGTGTCCTAGAACCAACTAAATGGTGTTGACGAATGACACAATTTACAGATTTTTTTTTTATATTAAACCTTTCTTGGGCCCCCGAAGTTCTCTACGCACCCCTAAATTATTTTTAATTTGCCACAGACCCCTTCAGTGGTCACTGTGGGTCCACAGAAACCACTGATTTAGCCGAATACACTGTGCTCAAGGACACAATAAGTAGAAATACATTCTAAAATGCCTTAAAACTAAAATTCAAACGTCTAATAGTGATTTGTGTGCGGTTGTAAAAAAGTTGTCCGAGCCAGGATCAGTTTCTAAACAACGATATAGAAGTTTCGACGTCGGACAGCGTTTCTGGGCGATATCCTTTGTTTAGAATTTTCCGTTGTTCGTCCGGGGTGATAATAGTTCGACAGAGGTTGTAAACTTACATTAATGTTCTTGCCCGGCTCGTTATCCACCAGCTGGAGGGCAATATCCTTGCAAGACTTTCGACTGGCCGGTGGCACTTTGCTATCGTCCTCCCAATATCGAGAAGGAGAGTGCGCGAATAATGCTCCAGGAGTTGCATGTGTCACTCGGGTCGTGGTCACGAAACCAGTCGATTTTCCTACCGTAAAACCATATTAAACATTTTCATTTGAAATTTCGTAATATAAAAGATCAATGTTTTTATTTTATCACCTGCTTGTTGCGCCCACTCCAATACCGAAGACACTCTCGAACTGAAAGATGATGAACAATTTTCGAAACGAGCCGTGCCATCCAAACCCAATGTTTCGTAATTGGCTTTCACACCACACAATAACGCCGTAGCACATGCCGATGATTCGCCAGTTTGTGCGTTCAGATTGTAGGTCTAGATTGGATAAAATATATATTTTATGTGAAAAAAAAGTAAATATCACTTAACCCAGGTGGGTGTTCTCGACAGGAAATTTAAATTTAGAAAATGAAAATGAGATGTTTTATAAAATTGCCATGGTAAAATCGACTAATGAGAAAAATTCACGGAAACAAGACCTTTGATGTGCTAATCAAAAGAAATTAAGAATCTTTCCTGTTCTACGAAATGAAGATGATAACTTTGTTAGGATTCATTGCAAAAGTGTTTTTTTTTTCTTTTGATCTACAAAATTATTTTGTACATTAAATTGAATTGCGATCATCAAATTCAGAAGCAATTTCCTTTTTGTATATATGTATATATCAATATGTACATACATACATATATGAAAAGTCTTAAATAAAGCCTGTGAACTCTTTTTTGAGAGTATAATAACACTGAGCAACACAAAAAAATACCGGAGCAGAGACTAATCAATCGTTACAAAGTTTGACTCACTGAATTCAAATATAACAATTATTTTTCTTGTTTTCTACTCGTCTATGGGATATGAATGTTGAAAAAAATGCGCAATTTTTCCAGATTTTTGGATTTTGCAGTTATTAACTCAAAATCTAGTGTTTTTTATTTTGTAATTTTAGTATTTTTTTTTTATATTGATTGTAGTTTTTTTATTGCTTTTTGTCTATTGAAAAGTCAAAGTACATATTCATTTCATCACGTTTATAATAATAAACACATATTGTTTTTTAATACATTTTTCCCCGTAATATGAGCTTATTTCGCTAATTTTTCACTATAATATTAGGTTTGGTTTTTTTATCTCAATATTTTTATTTCCTAAATGTACTAACTTGAGCGGTAAATGATTTTAAATTGAGGTAAAAAACATTTTAAATAAACGAATGCATGGTGCAAGAGTTCGATATTTCTCGATCACGCTCACTTACGAGTGATGAGTGGCTCGCCTAAAACATTTCATAAAGTTATTTAAAACCATTTACCGCTCGAATTAGTGCGTCCAGATAAAATAAAAATTATTGAGATATAAAACCGATAAATGAATGATTGCTCGAGAAAAAACTGTGTAAAAAAAAAAATTTTATCTCTAGATTTAATCTTTATTTCGCTAGATAATTGATCGTATTTTAAAACAACAAAAATCAAAATCAATAGAAAAAAACACGTGATACTCATTTTTGGCACAACAATAATACATTTTGAGTTGAGGACTTCAGAAGCCAAAAACCTGGAAAAACTGCGCATTTTTGTAAACCCTCATATCTCATAAACGAGAAAAAACCAACAAATATCATTGACATATTCCAATTCCGTGGGTCAAATTTAGTAAATATTGATAAGTGTCCGCTCCGGAAAGTATAAAGCGTGAAGTTTTGTTCCTCAGTGTAATGAGTAAAAAAATATAATAACAAATAAACCTACATATGTATATATGTACATATAAAATTTTGAATGTAAAAAAGTAAACATTGTAATGGAAAATTTAGCGAAAACTTATTAAACCATAATTCAGTATGATATCTAATGATTGATATTTTATATTTATAAATACTTTTTCATTTTCTTGGAGAAATTGAAACCCACCAAACAACACGGCATTGTTATTGGTCAAATTAATGTAAAAAAGGAAAATTAAAGTAAAAACCTGAAACCGAACAAAAGCAATGAACTCAGACTGAGACTGAAAATGTTGATATTTTTTTGGGTATCATATTTAAGAATGAATACCAAATCATCTAAATACGATGCTAAATTAACACATAAATATCACCGGGATATTTAAACCATAAAGCTACATTACCCAGATATGATAATGATCCATACATTGTGCATTACATATATATATATATATATATATATATATATATATATATATATATATATATATATATATATATATATATATATATATATATATATATATATATATATATATATATATATATATATATATATATATATATATATATATATATATATATATATATATATATATATATATATATATATATATATATATATATATGAACTCTATAATACAATTCGAAAGCCTAAGTATGAGTATTTTATAATATTATATATTAAATTTCACACTGCTTTTTTTTTACTAATTAATAAATATGTACGTGGATATGTATATTTCGATATGTATGCTTCTTTTGTAAAGCACATTTCACGTTTAATTTCAGCGGTTCAACACAATTTTAAGTCGGAAGGTACGAGAGTCGAATTAATTTAATGTCCTTTGGGTTTAAATCACTTTAAATTAATAAATTAACCATAAGGTATTATTTTAAACCTGCGCCAAAGCTGCCGCTGGAAAATGGTCCCATATGAGTCCTGCGGCTTCTCCGCTTGCCGTCGTTTCTAAACCACCATTTCCTCCTGTTTTAGTCCTTTGGGCACGTAGCTCTCTTGCTGCCGTTACTGTCGCGAGACTCATCCCGTCCCCGATGAACATTATGACGCTCCTTTTCAAAATAATACACATCGTTTTGTACCGAATGGGAAATATTTGCTTAAAAATAGTGAAGTGGAACTTATATGAGTACAATTTATTCCACAAAACTATGTACATACATACGTGATTCATATTGGTCACCAAATATATCATCATCATCATCATCTACAGCCATTGACCATATACTGCTGGAGAAGGCCTCTCCAACACGCTTCCACTTGTCTCTGTTTTGCGCAACTCTCATCCATCTCACCCCACACATTTCCCTAATTTCATCTACCCATCTTCCCTGCAGTCTTCCTTTTACCCTTTTGCATTCTCTCGGGTACCATTCTAGTACTTTTTCTGTCCACCTTTCGTCCATATTTCTAGCCACGTGGCCCACCCGTTGCCATTTAAATCTCTTCGCTCTATCCATTATATCCACTACTCTTGTCATACTTCTCACCCACGTATTCCGTTTCCTATATTTCGTCGTTATGCAAAGTATACAGTGTTTCATACTTCTTTGAGTTCATTCAAGTGCATGTAGCATCTTGACGTTCAATGTCCTAGTTTCGCAACCATATGTTATCACAAGTAAAACGCATTGATCGAAGATTTTATTTTAGGCCGAGTGGAATTTTTGATTTAAAAACAATATTCATTCGTCCAAATGCACTCCATCCTAACTTCATATGTCTCTTTATTTATTCTTCTTTACTACCGAACATGTCAATTATTTGACCTAACTACAAATAAATATTTACTAGTACTACTATTTTGTCTGGTTGTAAGGAATAAAATATCACGTGACGTTCATATCACATCTGGTTTATGGAATGTCCTAGTCTTCACTTCCATACGTCATCACTAGAGGTAGGATAGTCACAGTGCTATCCATTGTTGTAAATCCTTTGTAAAAAAGGTTCGGCAAACCTTTAACAATGAATTTACAACCTTTGAACAATACGCGGCACCTTCTGGGTCCGGTGACTAGTCATAACACGCAAAACGCATTGATCGAATATCTTTTTCTTCAGGCAGAGTGGCATTTTTTATTTAAAAACAACAATCATTCGTCCAAATGCACTCCATCCTAATTTCATATGTCTCTTTATTTATTCTTCTTTCCTACCGGACATTCAACTACATATATGACCTAAATATAAATAACTATTTGCAACTTCTACTATTTTATCATCTATCCAAGGATATAACGAGCCAAAATGTATTATGCAATGTGGAGTAAAAATCACAAGATAATTTTAGTAAATAAATAAAAATTAAAACATTTTAATTTTTGTTAAACTCAAATTTCACGTTAAGCCGCACTCATATAAGTTTCACTTCGAAAAATCACATTTTATGAAACTTACTTCGCTTTGGGTTTTTTATCCCCGTGTAACTGAAGACGTCTCGCTAGATCCTTTTCGGCTTGAGCGTACCAATAATCTCGATCTGAAAGGGTATCTTTATATTGTCGACGTAACCGAAAATATTTTAAACGTTTTTAAAAGGCAGAATCAAGCATACGGCGAATATTCATTCATGAAAATACACAAATACATATGTATAAAGGTTGAAAAAGACTTACCCAAGACTTGCGGAGCCATTGTAGGCGAAGGAGATAGAGGTATCAGAAGGGTCCAAGGCAAAGTAAGAAGCAGAATAAATCCGCTTTCTTTTAATCTTGCCATCGTACGACTAATCTATCCCTTCAAGTCGTCCTGGTAAGTTTCTGGTAGTGGATTCAAAACACTGGTGACGCCACATAGTATTTTTTTTTTGGCTCTTTGATCATTTGCAACACGTTCGTTCATTTTTTTTTATCACTTTTACGAGTTTTGTTTTATGATTACACGGTGTGTTGTCATGATGGTAAGTTTTGTAAATATTTTATGAATTTCATCGATCGCCGAAGAAGGCGAGTAACACAAACACTTTTTTCAACTTGATAATATTAAAATTTTTCATTTTATTTTATTATTATATGATCAGCTAGCTCATTCACCTGTGGAATTAAAAAAATATTTAAATTTAAATTCGTAAAAACTATAATAAAATCACATAAATTTAGTCGTTTTTATTAATATTTAAATATAAATTATAATAATGAAGATATTCGGCTCAAAAAATACTAAAATAAAATTATATAGTCTTCAGATTAAATGTACGATAAAAATATAGTTTTCTACAATATTCAAGAAACTTCATATACATTTGTTTGTACATATGTACATAAACACATAATAATTTCATTACCACAAATAGCTGTAAAGGTGCAGACACCGAATGGTACTTTAGTACGTCTAATCTATGCAATTGCAATTCTTAGCAAAACTCACCCCCTTGAGTGTTTTCAATGAAATTTTATCCTTATATTAGCAAGGATAAAATGTAAAATAAAATAATCGATACGGCGATTCCCATATTTGAAGAAATGTAGGAGAAACTTGTCGAAATCATAAGATCGTACGAATTTATAATGATATGAATATACGTCCTTCACAGCTGGAAATCACGAGTACGTCTGTGCTCGTGATAGCTCGTACAATAGTTTTGCACATGCAAAAAAAACAGCTACCGCGCCTAATCTTTACCGCCACAATCTTTGGAAAAACTCCTAAAAAGCTATTTTAACCTTGTATTGACATAGATTTGATAGTCATCGATAACGATGATTCCCATATTTGAGGAAATATAGGAAAAACTTATTGAAATTTGTCGAAAGAACCCATGCAGCGTTTTCACAAATTGAGTCCGTGTGTTTTCACCCTTAAAGCTGCTAAAATATAATAAAATATATCCGATGAAATTGATTCAATATCAATTTTAGATAAATGACTAATGATATGAACAGAGAGCCGTACCAGTAATTTTGCCCCCTTGGCAAATATCAAATAGGCACCCCTCCGTTTTTTTATAGCTAAATGGCAAAAAATATTTTATTATAATTTTATTAAAAGTTTTTTTTAAAAGAATAAAAATGTAAAACATTAATTTATAATAAAACGTTATATTTATTCGTGCTACTAATTAAACTATTCATATTTAAAATTTAAATAAAAAAACGCATTAACAGTTTTATTTTTCTCGCTTTTAATATAGCAAACTCATTAAAAGATATCGTCAAATTTTAAATCATGTACTAAATAATTTATGTTTTATTGACAAAAGACTTTAATCAGAACTGCGATTTAATTTTAATCTTAATCAGATTGATTTTTA